>NC_092617.1:6047500-6328656 GCF_047663525.1 Anas platyrhynchos
GGTGGGGCTTAAGGGGGTGGGGTCAAAGGGGGCGGGGCTTAAAGGGTGGCCACGCCCACTTCATTAATATTCACACTCCCCTAATGAATGGGGATGGGGGTGAATGGGTCAAGGGGGCGGGGCTTAAAGGGGGAGGGGCTTAGGGGGGTGGGGCTAAAGGGGGTGGGGCCTAAGGGGGTGGGGCTTGAGTGGGTGGGGTCAAAGGGGGCGGGGCTTGAAGGATGGCCACGCCCACTTCATTAATATTCGCACCCCTAATGAATGGGGATGGGGGTGAAGGGGTTAAGGGGGCGGGGCTTGAAGGGGGAGGGTCTTAGGGGGGTGGGGTCAGAGGGGGAGGAGCCTAAAGGGGTGGGGCTTAAAGGGGTGGGGTCAAACGGGGCGGGGCTTAAAGGGTGGCCACGCCCACTTCATTAATATTCACACCCCCCGATGAATGGGGATGGGGATGAATGGGTTAAGGGGGCGGGGCTTAAAGGGGGAGGGGCTTAGGGGGGTGGGGCTAAAGGGGGTGGGGCCTAAGGGGGTGGGGCTTGAGTGGGTGGGGTCAAAGGGGGCGGGGCTTAAAGGGTGGCCACGCCCACCTCGATAGTAGCCACGCCCATTCATTGAATGGGGACGGGGATGAATGGGTGGAGGGGGCGGGGCTTAAAGGGGCAAGGGGCGGGGCTTATGGGGTGGGCGTGGCTTAGTGGGCGTGACTTAGGGTTGGCCACGCCCCCTTTCCAACAAGCCACGCCCCCGAAATGGTCACTTCCGGCTCTTTTTGGATCTTTTTGGGTCACTTTGGGTCCCTTTTGGGTCTTTTTCACCCCTTTTGACTCCTTTTGGGTCACTTTTGGGTCCCTTTGGCTCTTTTTGGCCTCTTTTGGGGTCACTTTTGGCTCTTTTTGGGTCCCTTTGGCCCGGTTTTGTCCTTTTTTAGCCTCTTTTGGGCTCTTTTTGGGTCCCTTTGGGTCTTTTTCACCCCTTTTTGGGTCCTTTTGAGTCCTTTTGGAGTCTTTTGGGGTCTTTCTGGGTCCCTTTGGCCCACTTTTGTCCCTTTTTGGCCTCTTTTGGGGTCTTTTGGGGTCACTTTTGGATCTTTTTGGGTCTTTTTGGGTCTTTTTGGGTCTTTTTGGGTCACTTTTGGATCTTTTCGGATCTTTTTGGATCTTTTTGTGTTCTTTTGGGTCTTTTGGGGTACTTTTGGGTCCCTTTTGGATCTTTTTGGGTCCCTTTTGGGTTCTTTTGGGTTCTTTTGGGTCTTTTTGGGTCTTTTTGGGTCTTTTTGGGTCTTTTTGGATCTCTTTGTGTTCTTTTGGGTCTTTTTGGGTCTTTTTGGGTCCCTTTTGGGCTCTTTTTGTCCCCCTTTTCCCCCTCCCAACCCCCCCCCCTCAAATTACTCCCCCTTATTAATTGGGTTTAGAGCCCCCGGGGGGCATTTTGTAGGGGGTGGGCGTGGCTAATTAGTGATGGGCGGGGCTAATTAATGGTGGGCGGGACTAATTAGTGATGGGCGTGGTTTATGGGTTGGCCACGCCCCCTTTCCATCAAGCCACGCCCCCAAAATGGGTATTAATTGGGTTTAGAGCCCCCCGGGAGCCATCTTATAGGGGGGTGGGCGGGGCTAATTAGTGGTGGGCGTGGCTAATTAGCGGTGGGCGGGGCTAATTAGTGGGAGGGGCTTTGTGGGCGTGGCCTAACCACTTGGCCACGCCCCCAAAATTGATTTTTAGTGGGTTTAGAGCCCCCGGGAGCCATTTTGTAGGGGGTGGGCGTGGCTAACTCATTGTGGGCGGGGCTAATTAGCCTAATTAACCTAATTAACCCCTCCCCCAGTGCGTCTCCACCCTGCTGATGCTGGTGACGGGCGACACCTACACCCTGATCAGCTACGTGGGCTTCGCCAACCACCTCTGGTACGGGGTGGCGGTGGCCGGGCTGGTGGTCCTGCGCTGGAGGGAGCCCCACAGGCCACGCCCCATCCGGGTGAGGGGGCGGGGCTTAAGGGGGCGGGGCCCCAGGGGGCGGGGCTTAAGGGGGTGGGGTCGGAGGGGGCGTGGTTTGGGTGGGGAGGGGGGTTGGGGGTCTCTATGGTGCCTATGGGAGCAGATACAGGGGTGGGCGTGGCCTAAAGGGGGCGTGGTTTAAGTGGTGGGGGCGGGGCTTAAGGGGGGTGGGGCCCAAGGGGGCGGGGCTTAATTGGGTGGGGTCGGAGGGGGCGGGGCTTAAGGGGGTGGGGTCAAAAGGGGAGGGGGTTGGGGGTCCTATAGGGACCTATAGGGGTAGGGGTGGAGGCGGAGCCCCCCTAGGCCACGCCCACTTTGGGGGAGGGGGCGGGGCTTAAGGGGGCGGGGTCAAAGTGGGCGGGGCTTAAAGGGGTGGGGTCCAGGGGGCGGGGCTTAAGGGGGCGGGGTCAAAAGGGGAGGGGCTTAAGGGGTCCCTATAGTGTCTATGGGGAGGGGAAGGGGCTTAAAGGGGGCGTGGTTTAAGTGGGAGGAGCCTCGGGGGGCGGGGCTTAAGGGGGTGGGGCCCCAGGGGGCGGGGCTTAAGTGGGTGGGGTCGGAGGGGGCGGGGCTTGAAGGGGTGGGGAGGTTTTGGGGGTCCTATGGGGGTAGGGGGGCAAAGGGAGGCCCAGAGGCCACGCCCACTTTGGGGGAGGGGGCGGGGCTTAAGGGGGCGGGGTCCCAGGGGGCGGGGCTTAATTGGGTGGGGTCCAAGGGGGAGGGGCTTAAAGGGGAGGGGCCTAAAGGGGGCGGGGCTTTGGGGTCTTTTGGGGCCCTTTGGGTCTTTTTGGGTTCTTTTGGGTCCCTTTGGGTCCCTTTTGGGTCTTTTTGGGTCCCTTTTGGGGCTTTTTGGGTCTTTTTCACCCCCTTTTGAGTCTTTTTACCCCATTTTTGGGTCCTTTTGGTTCCTTTTGGGCCCCTTTTGGCGTCTTTCTGGGTCCTTTTGGAGTCTTTTTGGGTCACTTTTGAGTCTTTTTGGGTCTTTTTGGGTCCCTTTGGGTCTTTTTCACCCCTTTTTGGGTCTTTTTCATCCCTTTTTGGGTCCTTTTGAGTCCTTTTGAGTCCTTTTGGAGTCTTTTGGGGTCTTTCTGGGTCCCTTTGGCCCACTTTTGTCCCTTTTTGGCCTCTTTTGGGCTCTTTTTGGGTCCCTTTTGGCTCTTTTTGGGTCACTTTTGGACCTTTTTGGGTCACTTTTAGATCTTTTTGGGTCTTTTTGTGTTCTTTTGTGTCCCTTTGCCTCTTTTTGGGTCACTTTGGGCTCTTTTTGCCCCCCTTTCCCCCCTCCCAGCCCCCTCCCCTTAACCCCAGCCCCCTAATTACCCCCCCCCAATTAACGACTCCCCCTAATTACCCCCTAATTACCCCCCCCAGGTGCCGCTGGTGCTGCCGGGGCTGTACCTGCTGCTGTGGGGCTCATTTTGGGTCTCTTTCTGTCACTTTTGGGGCTTCCTGGGACCTTGTTGGGTCATTTTGGAGCCTTTTTGGGTCCCTTTGGCCCTCTTTTGGCTCTTTTTGGCCTCATTCGGGGTCTTTTTGGGTCACTTCTGTCACTTTTTGGGTACCTTTTGGGTCTTTTTCACTCTTTTTGGGTCCCTTTTGGCTCTTTTTGGGTCACTTTTGGGTCTTTTTCACTCCTTTTTGGGTCACTTTGGGTCCCTTTTGGGTCCTTTTGGGTCACTTTGGGTCCCTTTTGGGTCCTTTTCCCTCACTTTTGGATAATTTTGGGTCTTTTTGGTTCAGTTTTTTATCTTTTTCACCCTCTTTTGGGCTCTTTTTGGGCTCTTTTTGGGTCCTTTTTGGGTCTTTTCAGGTAACTTTTAGATCTTTTTGGGTCTTTTTGGGTCCGTTTGGGTCTTTTGGGGTATTTTTGGGTCCCTTTTGGATCTTTTTGGGTCTTTTTGGATCTTTTTGTGTCCTTTTGGGTCTTTTTGGGTATTTTTGGGTCCCTTTTGGATCTTTTTGGGTCCCTTTTGGGGTCTTTTGTGTCCCTTTTGGGTCCTTTTGTGTCCCTTTTCCCCACTTTTGGGCTCTTTTTGTCCCCCTTTCCCCCCTCCCCTTAACCCCAACCCCCTAATTAACCCCCCCCCTAATTAATTACCCCCTAATTCCCCCCCCCAGGTGCCGCTGGTGCTGCCGGGGCTGTACCTGCTGCTGTGGGGGGCTCTGGGGGTCCTGGCCCTGTACCGGGAGCCCCTGGCCTGCGGCGTGGGGCTGGCCGTGACCGCGGCCGGGGCCCCCGTCTACCTCCTGGCCCTGCGGCCCCGAAACAAGCCCCCGGCCATACGCAGGGCACTCGGTAAGGATTTGGGGGCGTTTGGGGGGATTTCGGGGCATTTGGGGTCCATTTGGGGTCTCTAGGGGCTGGTTTGGGGTCTCTAGGGGCCATTTTAGGGGCATTTAGGGTCGTTTAGGGGTCATTTAGGGTCATTTAGGGTCTTTAGGGGCCACATTTGGGTCATTTGGGGTCGTTTTGGGGTCATTTAGGGTCACTTTGGGGTCATTTGGGGTCGATTTGGGGTCACTTTGGGGTCATTTACGGTCATTTAGGGTCGTTTAGGGGTCATTTAGGGTCATTTGGGGTCCATTTTGGGGTCTATTTGGGGTCTTTAGGGTCCATTTAGGGTCTTTGGGATCCATTTAGGGTCTTTAGGGGTCAGTTTGGGATCATTTGAGGTCATTTAGGGTCATTTGGGATCATTTAGGGTCACTTTGGGGTCATTTATGGTCATTTAGGGTCGTTTTGGGGTCATTTAGGGTCATTTAGGGGCCATTTTGGGGTCTCAAGGGTCCTTTTGGGGTCTTTGTGGTCTATTTGGGGTCTTGGGGATCCATTTCGGGTCTTTAGGAACCACTTTGGGGTCATTTGGGGTCCATTTGGGGGCTTTGGAGTCCATTTTAGGGGCATTTAGGGTCATTTAGGGGCCATTTTGGGGTCTCAGGGGGTCTATTTGGGGTCTTCAGGGTTTATTTAAGGTCTTGGGGATCCATTTCGGGTCTTTAGGGGCAGTTTTGGGGTCAGTTTGGGGGATTTGGGGTTGGTTTGGGGGGGTTCTGAGGGTTTGGGGCCCCCGTCTACCTCCTGGCCCTGCGGCCCCGAAACAAGCCCCCGGCCATACGCAGGGCACTCGGTAAGGATTTGGGGGCGTTTGGGGGGATTTCGGGGCATTTGGGGTCCATTTGGGGTCTCTAGGGGCTGGTTTGGGGTCTCTAGGGGCCATTTTAGGGGCATTTAGGGTCGTTTAGGGGTCATTTAGGGTCATTTAGGGTCTTTAGGGGCCACATTTGGGTCATTTGGGGTCGTTTTGGGGTCATTTAGGGTCACTTTGGGGTCATTTGGGGTCGATTTGGGGTCACTTTGGGGTCATTTACGGTCATTTAGGGTCGTTTAGGGGTCATTTAGGGTCATTTGGGGTCCATTTTGGGGTCTATTTGGGGTCTTTAGGGTCCATTTAGGGTCTTTGGGATCCATTTAGGGTCTTTAGGGGTCAGTTTGGGATCATTTGAGGTCATTTAGGGTCATTTGGGATCATTTAGGGTCACTTTGGGGTCATTTATGGTCATTTAGGGTCGTTTTGGGGTCATTTAGGGTCATTTAGGGGCCATTTTGGGGTCTCAAGGGTCCTTTTGGGGTCTTTGTGGTCTATTTGGGGTCTTGGGGATCCATTTCGGGTCTTTAGGAACCACTTTGGGGTCATTTGGGGTCCATTTGGGGGCTTTGGAGTCCATTTTAGGGGCATTTAGGGTCATTTAGGGGCCATTTTGGGGTCTCAGGGGGTCTATTTGGGGTCTTCAGGGTTTATTTAAGGTCTTGGGGATCCATTTCGGGTCTTTAGGGGCAGTTTTGGGGTCAGTTTGGGGGATTTGGGGTTGGTTTGGGGGGGTTCTGAGGGTTTGGGGCCCCCGTCTACCTCCTGGCCCTGCGGCCCCGAAACAAGCCCCCGGCCATACGCAGGGCACTCGGTAAGGATTTGGGGGCGTTTGGGGGGATTTCGGGGCATTTGGGGTCTCTAGGGGCTGGTTTGGGGTCATTCGGGGGCGTTTTGGGGGGCTTTTGGGGGGCTTTGGGGGCCACTTTGGGGTTATTTTGGGGTCTTAGGGGTCTATTTGGGGTCTTTCGGGTGTATTTGGGGTCTTTGGGATCCATTTTGGGGTCTCTAGGGGACACATTGGGGTCATTTGGGGTCGATTTGGGGTCTTTTGGGGTCATTTAGGGTCACTTTGGGGTCATTTATGGTCATTTAGGGTCGTTTTGGGGTCCATTTTGCGGTCTCAGGGGGTCTATTTGGGGTCTTCGGGGTTTATTTAGGGTCTTTGGGATCCATTTAGGGTCTTTAGGGACCGTTTTGGGGTCATTTGGAGGGATTTGGGGACACTTGGGGTCCATTTGGGGTCTTTGGAGTCCATTTTAGGGTCATTTAGGGTCATTTAGGGTCCATTTTGGGGTCATTTTAGGATCATAGGGCTCCTTTTGGGGTCTTTGGGATCCATTTTGGGTCTTTAGGGGTCATTTGGGGTCATTTGGGGTCACTTTGGGGTCATTTGGGGTCATTTGCGGTCATTTAGGGTCACTTTGGGGTCATCTATGGTCATCTATGGTCGTTTTGCGGTCCATTTTGGGGTCTATTTGGGGTCTCAAGGGTCCATTTGGGGTCTTTGGGATCCATTTTGGGTCTTTAGGGGCCAGTTTGGGGTCATTTGGGATCATTTGGGGTCGTTTGGGGATCATTTGGGGTCATTTAGGGTCACTTTGGGGTCATTTAGGGTCATTTAGGGTCGTTTTGGGGTCACTTTGGGGTCAGTTGGGGTCTTAGGGGTCAATTTGGGGTCTTGGGGATCCAGTTTGGGGTCTTCAGGAACCATTTTGGGGCAATTTGGGGCAATTTGGGGTCATCTGGGGTCATCTGGGGCTGTTTTGGGGTCATTTGGGGTCCATTTAGGGTCATTGGGGGCCGCTTTGGGGTCTTTTAGGTCAATTTTGGGGTCCTTGGGGTCCATTTTGGGTCCATTTGGGGTCTTTGGGGACCAATTTGGGGCCATTCGGGGCTTTTGGGGTCCATTTTGGGGCGATTTGGGGCCATTTTGGTGTCTTTGGTGTCCATTTTGGGCCCAATTTGGGCAGATTTGGGGTTTCTGGGGTCTATTTTGGGGCCGTTTTGGTCTCTTTGGTGTCCATTTCGGGCCAAATTTGGGCGATTTCGGGTCCGTTTAGCATTTCCGGGACCGTTTCGGGGCGGTTTGGGGTTTGGGGGGGCTGATTTTTGGGGTGAATTTGGGCGTTTTTGGCTCACGGCCGCTCTCCCCGCAGCCTCCCTGACCTACCTGGGCCAGAAGCTCTGCCTCGTCGTCTACCCCCACAGCGAGCCCCAGCCCCATAGCGCGCCCCATAGCGCGCCCCATAGCGACCCCCAGCCCCATAGCGACCCCCGGCCCCATAGCGAGCCCCACGGCGACCCCAAAAGCCCTGGGGAGGAGCAGAAGCCGCTCACCGCCCAGCCCCACAACTGAGCGCTATGGGGCTGCCCCATAGCGGTGGGGGGCTGCCCCACACATTGACCCCATAGGGCTGCCCCACACATCCCTATAGGGCTGCCCCACGCCGCTATGGGGTGCCCCACATCTCGACCTCATAGGACTGCCCCATACCTCAGCCCTATGGGGCTGCCCCACATCTTCCTATAGGGCTGCCCCACACATTCTATGGGGCTGCCCCACAAGTGTGCCTTAAGGGGCTGCCCCATATCTGAGCCCTATGGGGCTGCCCCACATCTTGCTATGGGGCTGCCCCACATATCCCTATGGGGTGCCCCACATCTGAGCCCTATGGGGCTGCCCCCCAAGTGTGCCTTAAGGGGCTGCCCCACACATTCTATGGGGCTGCCCCACACATTCTATGGGGCTGCCCCACACATTCTATGGGGCTGCCCCACATCTCCACCCCATAGGGCTGCCCCACACATCCCTATGGGGCTGCCCCACACCGCTATGGGGTGCCCCACACATCCCTATGGGGCTGCCCCACACCTGAGCCCTGTGGGGCTGCCCCACACCTCCTCACTACAGGGCTGCCCCACACATCCTATGGGGCTGCCCCACACATCCTATGGGGCCACCCCACAGATTCTATGGGGCTGCCCCACACCTTGGCCTTAAGGTGCTGCCCCACACATCCTATGGGGCCACCCCACACATTCTATAGGGCCGCCCCACAGATTCTATGGGGCCGCCCCACAGATTCTATGGGGCCACCCCACACCTCCCTATGGGGCTGCCCCACATCTTGGCCTTAAGGCGCTGCCCCACAGATTCTATAGGGCCGCCCCACACCTCCCTATGGGGCTGCCCCACAGATTCTATGGGGCAGCCCCCCACACTCCGCCCCCTGCCTCCCCCCCCCCAGTGGGGCCCCAAATAAATAAATAAATAAATAAAGAGACTTCCCGGAGGGGTTGATGACGTCACGTCCGGGTTGGGAGGGGGGCGGAAATGGGCGAAATTCAGGGGAAATCGGTGAAAACGAGGGGAAAAAAGCCAAGTTTGGGCGGAAACGGGCGGAAAGCGGCGGAAAATGGGCGGAAAAGGGTGAAATTTGGGCAGAAAGAGGCGGGAAATGGGGTGAAAAGAAGAAAAATGGGGAGAAAAGGGCGAAATTTGGGGTGAAAACGGCGAAAATTGGTGAAACTTGATGGAAAGTGACGGAAATTGCCGAAGTTTGGCGGAAATTGCCGAACGGGCACCCGAGGGGCGGGGGGAGCCGAAGCCACCGGAAGTCCCCGAAGCCTCCCGGAAGTACCCGAAGGGGTTCCGGAAGTTCCCGAAGCCTTCCGGAAATTGCCGAAGGTTTCCGGAAGTGACCCGAGCGCGGGGCGGGGAGAGCCGAAGCCGACCGGAAGTGGGCGTGGCAAAGCCGAGCGGGCTCCGGAAACACCCGAAGGGCGCCGGAAGTCGCCGAAGCCTTCCGGAAGTTGCCGAAGCCGCTCCGGAAACACCCGAACGGCGCCGGAAACGCCCGAAGCGGGTCCGGAAAGAGCCGAAGGCGGCGGCGGGGAGGAGGAGGGCTGCGCAAGATGGCGGACGGGGAGGAGGTGACGCTGGACGGGCGGCCGCTGCATCTGCTGCGCGTGGCCGACCTGAAGGCGGCCCTGGAGCAGCGGGGGCTGGCCAAGAGCGGGCAGAAAAGCGCCCTGGTGAAGAGGCTGCGGGGGGTGAGCGGGGACGGGGGGGGAAAGGGGGGACAGGGGGGGAAAAGGGGGGAAGGGGGAAGGGAAGATGGCGGAGGGGGGGGAGAGGGGGGTTTAGGAGGGGGTTTTGAGGGGGTTTTGGGGGGTTCTGAGGAGATTTTGGGGAGTTTCTGACAGGATTTAGGGGGTTCTGAGGGGATTTAGGGGGTCCGGAAGGGGTTTGGGGTCTTTCTGAGGAGTTTTGAGGAGATTTGGGGTGTTTACGAGGTGTTTATGAGGTGTTTTTGGGGAGTCCTGAGGAGATTTAGTGGCTTTTGAGGGGATTTAGGGGGTCCGGAGGAGTTTTGAGGGGGTTTGGGGTGTTTACGAGGTGTTTTTGAGGTGTTTTTGGGGGGTCCTGAGGAGATTTTGGGGAGTTTCTGACAGGATTTCGGGGGTCCTGAGGAGATTTAGGGGGTCCGGAGGAGGTTTCAGGTGTTTTAGGGGGTTCTGAGGAGATTTAGGTACAATTCTGAGGAGATTTAGTGACTTTTGAGGGGCTTTGGGGTCTCCGGAGGGGGTTTGGGGTCTTTCTGAGGAGTTTTGAGGAGATTTGGGGTGTTTGTGAGGTGTTTATGAGGTGTTTTTGGGGGGTCCTGAGGAGATTTAGTGACTTTTGAGGGGATTTAGGGGGTCCGGAGGAGTTTTGAGGGGGTTTGGGGTGTTTACGAGATGTTTACGAGGTGTTTTTGGGGGGTCCTGAGGAGATTTTGGGGAGTTTCTGACAGGATTTAGGGGGTTCTGAGGGGATTTAGGGGGTTCGGAGGGGGTTTAAGGGGATTTGGGGTGTTTTTGAGGTGTTTATGAGGTGTTTTTGGGGATTTCTGAGGAGATTTAGGGGGTTCTGAGGGGCTTCAGGGGGTCCGGAGGGGGTTTGGGGTCTTTCTGAGGAGTTTTGAGGAGATTTGGGGTGTTTGTGAGGTGTTTATGAGGGGTTTTTGGGGGGTCCTGAGGAGATTTAGTGACTTTTGAGGGGATTTAGGGGGTCCGGAGGAGTTTTGAGGAGATTTGGGGTGTTTACGAGGTGTTTTTGGGGACTTCTGAGGAGATTTCGGGGGTCCGGAGGGGGTTTGGGGAGTTTTGAGAGGACTTGAGGTCTTTACGAGGTGTTTTTGAGGTGTTTTTGGGGGGTCCTGAGGAGATTTTGGGGGTCCAGAGGAGGTTTGGGGGGATTTGAGGTGTTTGTGAGGTGTTTTTAGGGGGTTCTGAGGAGATTTAGTGACTTTTGAGGGGCTTTGGGGGCTCCGGAGGGGGTTTGGGGTCTTTCTGAGGACTTTTGAGGAGATTTGGGGTGTTTACGAGGTGTTTTTGGAGTGTTTTGGGGGGTCCTGAGGAGATTTAGGGGGTCCGGAGTAGGTTTGAGGGGATTTGGGGTGTTTCTGAGGTGTTTTGGGGGACTTCTGAGGAGATTTTGGGGGTCCAGAGGAGGTTTGGGGGGATTTGAGGGGCTTTAGGGGGTCCGGAAGGGGTTTGGGGTCTTTCTGAGGAGTTTTGAGGAGATTTGGGGTGTTTACGAGGTGTTTTTGGGGGGTCCTGAGGAGATTTTGGGGAGTTTCTGACAGGATTTAGGGGGTCCTGAGGGGGTTTGGGGTCTTTTTGAGGGCTTTGAGGAGTTTTGAGGTGGTTTGGGGTCTTTACGAGGTGTTTATGAGGTGTTTTTGGGGGGTCCTGAGGAGATTTAGGGGGTCCGGAGGGGGTTTGGGGAGTTTTGAGAGGAGTTGAGGTCTTTACGAGGTGTTTTTGAGGTGTTTTTGGGGGGTTCTGACAGGATTAAGAGGATCCTGAGGGGGTTAGGGGTCTTTCTGAGGAGTTTTGAGGAGTTTCGAGGGGATTTGGGGTGTTTTTGAGGTGTTTATGAGGTGTTTTTGGGGAGTTTCTGACAGGATTTAGGGGGTTCTGAGGGGATTTAGGGGATCCGGAAGGGGTTTGGGGTCTTTCTGAGGAGTTTTGAGGAGATTTGGGGTGTTTATGAGGTGTTTTTGGAGTGTTTTGGGGGGCTTCTGAGGAGATTTAGTGACTTTTAAGGGGCTTCAGGGGGTCCGGAGAGGGTTTGGGGTCTTTTTGAGGGGTTTTAAGGAGTTTCGAGGAGATTTGGGGTGTTTATGAGGTGTTTGTGAGGTGTTTTGGGGGCTTCTGAGGAGGTTTTGGGGAGTTTCTGACAGGATTTAGGGGGTCCTGAAGGGGTTTGAGGAGTTTTGAGGAGATTTGGGATCTTTATGAGGTGTTTTTGAGGTGTTTTTAGGGTGTTCTGAGGAGATTTTGGGGGTCCGGACGAGGTTTGAGGGGATTTGGGGTGTTTTTTGAGGTATTTTTTGGGGCTGCTGAGGAGATTTTGGGGGTCCAGAGGAGGTTTGGGGGGATTTGAGGTGTTTGTGAGGTGTTTTGGGGGAGTCCTGAGGAGATTTTGGGGGTCCCGAGGGGGTTTGGGGTGTTTACGAGGGATTTTGAGGAGTTTTGAGGGGGTTTGGGGTGGTTTTGAGGTGTTTATGAGGTGTTTTTAGGGAGTTTGAGGAGATTTAGGGGGTCCGGAGGAGGTTTGAGGGGTTTTAAGGGGGATCCTGAGGAGATTTTGGGGGTCCCAAGGGGGTTTGGGTACAATTCTGAGGAGATTTAGTGACTTTTGAGAGACTTTGGGGGGTCCGGAGGAGTTTTGATAGGATTTGGGGTGGTTTTGGGGTGTTTATGAGTTTTTTTTGAGGTGTTTTTAGGGGGTCCTGAGGAGATTTAGGGGGTCCGGAGGGGTTTTGAGGAGTTTCAAGGGGATTTGGGGTGTTTATGAGGGGTTTTTGGAGGGTTCTGAGGAGATTTCAGGGGTCCGGAGGGGGTTTGAGGGGGTTTGGGGGGTTTATGAGGCGTTTTTGGGGGGTCCTGAGGAGATTTAGGAGGACCGAAGGGGGTTTGGGGAGTTTTGAGGGGTTTTGAGGACTTTTGAGGGGATTTGGGATCTTTATGAGGTGTTTTTGAGGTGTTTTTAGGGGGTCCTGAGGAGATTTTGGGTGTCCAGAGGGAGTTTGAGGAGTTTTGAGGGGATTTGGGGTGTTTCTGAGGTGTTTTTGCGGGCTCCTGAGGAGATTTTGGGGGTCCCGAGGGGGTTTAGAGTCTTTCCGAGGGGATTTGGGGTGTTTTGGGGGGGTCCTGAGGGGGTTTAGGTACAATTCTGAGGAGATTTAGTGGCTTTTGAGGGGCTTTGGGGGTCCGGAGGGAGTTTGGGGTCTTTCTGAGGGGTTTTAAAGAGTTTTGAGGAGATTTGGGGTGTTTATGAGGTGTTTTGGGGTCTTCTGAGGAGATTTTGGGAGTCTTGAGAAGTTTTCTGGTGTTTTTAAGATAGTTTGGGGGGCTTTTGGGGAGATTTTGGGACTTTTGAGAGGGGCTGGAGGTGTTTCTGAGGGGGTCCGGGGTCTTTCCGAGGCAGTTTTGGGAACATTTTGAGGAGATTTGGATCATTTCTGAGAGAATTTGGCGGCTCCTGAGGAGACTGAGGAGGTTTGGGGGATTTTTTGAGGAGATTTTGAGGAGATTTAAGGAGTTTGGGGAAGATTTTAGGGGGTTGGCGGAGATTTTGGGGGTTTGGGGTCTTTCTGAGGGGTTTTGAGAGGATTTGGGGTGTTTCTGAGGTGTTTTTGGGGCAATTCTGAGGAGATTTCAGGGGTTTTGAGGAGATTTTGGGGGTCCTGAGGAGACTCGGGGTCTTTTTGAGGCTGTTTTGGGGGTCCTGAGGGGATTTTGGGGTTTTCAGGGAGATTTGGGGGCTTCTGAGGGAGTTTAGGGTCTTAAGAGTTAATTGGGATTTTTTTGAGTGGATTTGGGGTATTTCTGAGAGGATTTGGGATACTTTTGAGGAGATTTTAGGGTCAGGTCTTTATAGAATATATTTATTGCAAGTTTTAGGGTGTTTTGGGGGTGTTTTGGGGGGTTTTGAGGGGATTTGGGGACACCAGGGATTAGGGGGACCTACAGAAAAATCCTGAAGTGAGGTTTGGGGCGATTTGAAGGAGATTTGGGGTTTTGTGAAGAGATTTTGTGAAAAAAACTATAGAAAATGCCAATAGAGGCGATTTTGGGGGTTTTGTGAGGTGATTTGGGGGTTTCGTGAGGCGATTTTGGGGGAAAACCCATTAAAACCCATCCTGCAGTGATTTTGGGGGGGATCGTGAGGAGATTTTGTGTCTTTTTGAGGAAAATTTGGCATTTTCTGAGGAGATTTCAGTGCGGGGACCCCCAGAGACCCCTCATCATTATTTTTTGGGGATATTTTGAGGCGATTTGGGCTTTTTTAAGGAGATTTTGAGGTGAAGACACCACAGAAACCGTGTTTTTGTGAACTCGGTGGGATTTTGAGGCAATTTGGGAGAATTTTGGGGTTTCATGAGGAGAACTTGGGGTAAAAAATGGCGATAAACCTTAACGGTAAGTTTTGGGAGGGAAATTTGATGAATTTTGGGTGAATTTTGAGGGTTTTTGGGGTTTTGTTTGAGGGGATGTTGTGGAGATTGAAGACAAATGGGTTTTGGGGTGGTTTTGAGGGATTTTTGGCAATTTTCTGAGGTAAATTAAGGTTATTTGTGGCCATAAAGGACGGAGGAAACGGGGAGGGTGGTTTTGATGGTGGAGCTGCCCCAAAATCCCCCTTTTTTCCCCCAAAACCCAGGCGCTGATGCTGGAGAACCTCCAGAAGCACTCCACGCCGCACGCCACCTTCCAGCCCAACTCCCAGGTAAAAAACCCCCAAAACCACCCCAAAAAACACCGGAAACCACCCCAAAACGTCCCCAACCCCTCGCCGAAGCGTGGTTTGACCAAAATCGCGTGTTTTTGCCCCAGATCGGGGAGGAGATGAGCCAGAACAGCTTCATCAAGCAGTACCTGGAGAAGCAGCAGGAGCTCCTGCAGCAGCGCCTGGAGCGCGAGGCGCGCGAGGCCGCCGAGCTCGAAGGTGATTTTGGGGACAAATCCGGCGATTTTGGGGCTTTGGGCACCAAAATGGGGACAGGGAGGGGTTGGGGGGGGGGTTGGGGAGGGGATTTGGGGGAGTTTTGGGGGGGGGTTGGGGGGGATTTTGGGGGCGTTTTGGGGGAAATAGGTGGAATTTGGGGGAGTTTTGAGGGGTTTTGTGAGGAATTAGGGGGGATTTGGGGGTGTTTTACGGGTTTTTAGGGGGGTTGGGGGCATTTTTGTGGAAATTAAAGGGATTTGGGGTCATTTTGGGGGGATTTTGGGGAAATTGGGGGGGATTTGGGTCATTTAGAGGGGTTTTGGGGGAAATTAAGGGGAATTTAGGGTCATTTGGAGGGGTTTTGGGGGGAATTCAGGAGAATTTGGGGCCATTTGGAGGGAATTTGAGGGAAATTAAAGAGAATTTGGGTCATTTAGTGGGGATTTGGGGGAAATTAGGGGGAATTCAGGTCATTTAGAGGGGATTTGGGGGAAATTAGGGAGACTTTGGGTCATTTAGAGGGAATTTGGGTGAAATTAAGGGCAATTTGGGTCATTTAGAGGGGATTGGGGGGAAATTAGGGGGAATTGGGGTCATTTAGAGAGGATTTGGGGGAAAATAAAGGGGATTTGGGGTAAATTAAAGGGGATTTAGGGTTGTTGTGAGGGGATTTGGGCAAAATTCAGGAGAATTTGGGTCATTTAGAGGGGATTTGGGGGAAACTAAGGAGAATCCGGTAGCATTTCGCTGCCATTTGGGGTATTTGTGTCCATTTTTCCCCCACTTCCCCTCCTTGGGAGTTCCCCAACCCCCCTAAACCCCAAAATCCCCCCAAAGCCCCCCAAAAATGCCCCAAACCCCCCATTAACCCCTTCCTCCCCGCAGCCTCGGGCCGCAGCTGCGAGGACTCCGACGAGGAGCCGGGCCGGCGGCCGGAGCGGCGCAGCGAGAGGGTGCGCCAGGTAAAAAAACCAAAAACACCAATTTTGGGGCGAAAAACGGCGATTTTGGGTTAAAAAAAAGCAAAAACACCCCTTTTGGGGCAAAAAACAGCGGTTTTGGGTTAAAAAAAAGCAAAAAAAACCCCTTTTGGGGCAAAAAACGGCAATTTTGGGTAAAAAACAAAAACAAAAACAAAACAAAAACACCAATTTTGGGGCGAAAAACAGCAATTTTGGGTAAAAATCCCCCCAAAACACCCCTTTTGGGGCGAAAAACAGCAATTTTGGGTAAAAATCCCCCCAAAACACCCCTTTTGGGGCGAAAAACAGCAATTTTGGGTAAAAATCCCCCCAAAACACCCCTTTTGGGGCGAAAAACAGCAATTTTGGGTAAAAATCCCCCCAAAACACCCCTTTTGGGGCGAAAAACAGCAATTTTGGGTAAAAAAAAAAACAAAAACATCCCTTTTGGGACGAAAAAAGGCAATTTTGGGTAAAAAAAAACCAACCCTGGGGACCAGTTTTGGGGTAAAAAAGAGCAATTTTGGATAAAAAAAAAAAAGACCCTGGGGACCACTTTTGGGGCAAAAAACAACAATTTTGGGTAAACCCCCCCCCCCAGGGACCACTTTTGGGGTGAAAAAATAGTAATTTTGGGTAAAAAAAAAACCAAAAACACCCCTTTTGGGGCAAAAAACAGCGATTTTGGGTAAAAAGAAAACAAAAAACACCCCTTTTGGGGCGAAAAGCAGCAATTTTGGGTAAAAAACACCCCCCGGGGACCATTTTTGGGGCAAAAAACGGCGATTTTGGGTAAAAAAAAAACGCAAAAACCCCCTTTTTGGGGCAAAAAACGTCGATTTCGGGTCTCCTAAAATTCATTATTTTTGGGTCCAGGGCCGGAAAGCCCCCGAGGGGCCCCCCCGGGGCCGCCGCCGCCCCCCCCAGGAGGAGGAAGAGGAGGAGGAGGAGGAGGAGGAGGAGGAAGAGGAGGAGGAGGAGCCTGAGGCCACGCCCCCTGCCCAGGCCACGCCCCCTCTGCAAGCCCCGCCCCCTCCTGAAGCCCCGCCCCCCTCCGAAGCCCCGCCCCCTGCCGAGCCCACCAATGGGGGGGCTGAACCCCAGCCCGAGGCCCCGCCCCCTGCTGAAACCCCGCCCCCTATGGAAGCCCCGCCCACCTCCGAAGCCACGCCCCCTATTGGAGCCCCGCCCACCACGGAGGCCACGCCCCCAGCCGAAGCCACGCCCCCTCCGGAGGCCCCGCCCCCCATGGAGACCACGCCCCCTCCTGAAGCCCCGCCCACCACTGAAGCCCCGCCCACCGCCGCCGAGGCCACGCCCCCTCCCGCTGAGGCCCCGCCCCCCGCCGAGGCCACGCCCCCTTCGGAGGGGGCGGGGCCAGCCCAGGCCACGCCCCCTCCCGCCGAGGCCACGCCCCCGTCGCCACCCTCCTCGGGAGCCTCCTCCCCCGGCAATGGGACGGTGAGGGGGGGACTGGGGGCACTGGGAGGGACTGGGAGGGGGTGGGGGGGTCTGAGAGGGACTGGGAATGGACTGGGAAGGGACTGGGAGGGGAAATGGGGCAACTGGGAGGGACTGGGAAGGGCTTGGGGGGGACTGGGAGCACTGGGAGGGGACTGGGGGGGACTGGGGGGAACTGGGAGAGGTTGGGGGGGGAAAGGGGGGCACTGGGAGGGGGTGGGAGGGGAAATGGGGGCACTGGGAGGGACTGGGGGGGGAAATGGGGCAACTGGGGGGGTGTTGGGGGGCACTGGGATATACTGGGAGGGGATTGGGGGAGGAAATGGGGGAACTGGGAGGGACTGGGGGTTACTGGGAGAGTTTGGGGGTGGAACTGGGGGGAGTGGGGGGGTGTTGGGGGGTACTGGGATATACTGGGAGGGACTGGGGGGGACTGGGGGGAGTGGGAGGGGAAGTGGGGGGACTGGGAGGGGCTGGGAGGGGGTTGGGGGGCACTGGGGGGGGACTGGGAGAGGATTGGGGGGCAGTGGGGGGGGGAAATGGGGGGACTGGGAGGGACTGGGGGGAGTGGGAGGGGAACTGGGGGGGAACTGGGGGTCACTGGGATATACTGGGGAGCGCTGGGATATACTGGGAGGGTACTGGGAGGGGTTTGGGGGATACTGGGAGGGAACTGGGGGGGACTGGGATGGGTTTGGGGGTACTGGGAGGCACTGGGGCTGTTCCTGGTCCTTACTGGGCGCTTACTGGGAGCACTGGTCCTTACTGGTGCCCCCCTGACCCCGCCCCTCCCCCGCAGGGCCCCCAGCAGGAGCCGGAGACACGGTGAGAGGGGGGGGGGGCACTTATGGGGCAGCTGGGGGGCAGTTATGGGGCAGCTATGGGGCGCTATGGGGCTGGGGGGTGTCTATGGGGCCCTATAGGGCTCTATGGGGTGGTTATGGGGCGCTGTGGGGTGGCTGTGGGGTGAAAGGGGGGGGCTATGGGGTGCTATGGGGCAGCTATGGGGCACTGTGGGGTCTCTATGGGGTGGTTATGGGGCCTTATGGGGTTCCTATGGGGCACTTATGGGGCTGGGGGGTCTCTATGGGGCGCTATGGGGCAGTTATGGGGCTCTATGGGTCCCTGTGGGGTCTCTATGGGGTTTCTATGGGGCACAATGGGGCACTATGGGTCCCTATGGGGTGGTCATGGGGTCTCTATGGGGCGCTGTGGGGCAGCTATGGGGTCTCTATGGGTCCCTATAGGGCGCTATGGGGCACAGTGGGGCGCTGTGGGTCCCTATAGGTCCCTATGGGGCGGTTATGGGTCTCTATGGGGCACTTATGGGGCTGGGGGGGTCCCTATGGGGCGCTATGGGGCACTTATGGGGTGCTATGGGGCAGGTTATGGGGCGCTATGGGTCCCTATAGGGTGCTATGGGGCACAATGGGGCGCTATGGGGCATTATAGGTCTCCTATGGGGTGGTCATGGGGTGTCTATGGGGCGCTGTGGGGCAGCTATGGGGCTCTATGGGGTCTCTATGGGTTCCTATGGGGCACTTATGGGGCACTATGGGGCGCTGTGGGTCCCTATGGGTCTCTATGGGGTGGTCATGGGGCACTGGGGGGTCGCTATGGGGCCCTATAGGGCTCTATAGGGCACTTATGGGGCTCTATGGGGCACGATGGGGTGTCTATGGGGCACAGTGGGGTGGTTATGGGGCCCTATAGGTCGCTATGGGGCACTGGGGGGTCTCTATGGGGTCTCTATGGGTCCCTATGGGGCACTTATGGGGCTGGGGGATCCTTATGGGGCGCTATGGGGCACTGTGGGTCCCTATGGGGTCCCTATGGGGCGCTATGGGGTGGCTATGGGGCGCTATGGGTCCCTATAGGGCTCTATGGGTCCCTATGGGGTCTCTATGGGGCTCTATAGGGCGTTATGGGGCACTTATGGGGCGCTGTGGGTCCCTATAGGTCCCTATGGGTCCCTGTGGGGCGCTGTGGGGCCGGGGTCTCTCCGGGTCCCCTCCCCCCTCCCCCTCCCCCTCCCCCCCCCGGCTCCGCGTTGGCCCCGCCCCCCCCGCGCGGGGGCTGCTGGGTAAGCGGCAAGATGGCCGCCCCGGCACGGAGCCCGGCCCCACAATAGAGGGGTGAGGGGGGGGGGGGAAATCTATGGGGCGGGATCTATGGGGCGGGATCTATGGGGCTGGGGGTGTGGGGCGGGATCTATGGGGCTGGGAGCTCTATGGGGTGGGAGCTGTGGGGCTGGGGTGGGGGGCAGAGGGAATCTATGGGGCTGGGAGGGGGATGTGGGGCGGATCTATGGGGCTGGGGGATGTGGGGCGGGGATCTATGGGGCAGGATCTATGGGGCTGGGGGGAGGATCTATGGGGCTGGAGGGGGAGCTGTGGGGCTGGGGGGTGGTTGTGGGGCAGGGTGTGGGGCTGGGAGGGAGCTATGGGGCACAGGGGGATGTATGGGGCTGGGGGGACTTCTATGGGGCTGGGGGAGGATCTATGGGGCCAGGACAGAATCCATGGGGCTGGGGGAGCTGCTCTGGGGCTGGGGGGTGGATCTGTGGGGCTGGACTCGGATCTATGGGGCTGGAGGGGCTCCTATGGGGCTGGGGGAAGGATCTGTGGGGCCAGGAGGAGGATCTATGGGGCTGGAGGGACGATCTGTGGGGCTGGGGAGGTTTCTGTGGGGCTGGGAGAGAATCTGTGGGGCCGGGAGAGGAATCTATGGGGCCAGGGGGTGGATCTATGGGGCTGGAGGGGCTCCTATGGGGCCAGGAGTTCAATCTATGGGGCTGGGAGAGGAATCCGTGGGGCTGGGAGAGAATCTGTGGGGCTGGGGGGTGGATCTATGGGGCAGGGGAATCAGTCTGTGGGGCTGGGGGCACTTCTATGGGGCCAGGGGATGAATCTATGGGGCTGGGGAGGTTTCTATGGGGCTGGGGAGGTTTCTATGGGGCTGGGGAGGTTTCTATGGGGCTGGGGGGTGGATCTATGGGGCAGGGAGAACAATCTATGGGGCAGGGGTTGGATCTATGGGGCTGGGGCCAATCTATGGGGCTGGAGGGGCTCCCATGGGGCCAACCCATGTGCCTGGAGCCCGATCTATGGGGCAGAGCCCCCCCAGCCCCCCCTTCCTATGGGGCCAGCCCCACAGCTCCCCTCCCCCCCTCGCTATGGGGCAGCCCCACTGATTCCCCCCCCCCCCCCCCCCCCAGCTCGGAGCCGCCGCTGCCGATGGATTTGGGGCCCCCCCCTCCCCCCCCCGGGGCCGCCCCCCCCCCCGAGCGCCCCCCGGACCCCGAGGTAACGACCCCCAAGTGTGGGGCAGGGGGGGAGGGGCTGGGGGGAGGGGGGGGGGAGGGGGAGGGAGCGCTTGGGGGGCAGCCCCACATGTGGGGGGGGTGGGGGGACACTTGGGGGGCAGCCCCAGAGGTGTTTCGGGGCCCTATAGGGACTTGGGGGGCTGCCCCATAGCGTTGGGAGTGCCCCATAGCTACTTGGGGGGCAGCCCCATAGCGACTTGGGAGCCCTATAGGTACTTTAGGTACTTGGGGGGCTGCCCCATAGATTTTAGGGTGTCCCACAGATACTTGGGGGGCTGCCCCATAGATATTTGGGGGCCCTGTAGCTACTTGGGGGGCAGCCCCATAGATCTGTGAGCGTCTCTGCTCCCTATAGGGACTTGGGGGGCTGCCCCATAGCGTTGGCACCCCACAGATACTTGGGGGGCTGCCCCATAGATCCATGACCGTCTCCGGGCCCCATAACTACTTGGGGGGCAGCCCCATAGCTACTTAGGGACCCCAGAGATACTTGGGGGGCTGCCCCATAGATTCTAGGGTGCCCTATAACTACTTAGGGGGCAGCCCCATAGCGAGTTTGGTGCCCCATAGCTACTTGGGGGGCTGCCCCATAGCTCCGTGAGCATCTCCGGGCCCCATAGCGACTTGGGGGGCAGCCCCATAGACACTTGGGGGGCACCCCATAGATACTTAGGCACCCTATAGCTACTTGGGGGGCAGCCCCATAGATGTTTGCCCCATAACTACTTGGGGGGCAGCCCCACAGCCCCTTGAGCACCTCCGGGCCCCCCCCCCCGCATTTACTTGGGGGGCAGCCCCATAGCGACTCGGGGGGGCCCCCCCCACTTGGGGGGCACCCCGGAACTACTTAGGGGGCAGCCCCACACTTGTGGGGCACCCCCCACTTATGGGGCGCCCCGCCCCACACCGCCTCCCCCTCCCCGCCCCCTTTTTCTTCCACCCCCCCACCCCCTCTGCCTCACTTAGGGGGTGCCCCACACCCCCCCCACACCCCACACCCTGTGCCCCATAGATGTGGGGCGGGCCCCCCCCCGCCCCACCGCCTGCCCCACACTTGTGGGGCAGCCCCACGGATCTCCGGGACCCCCCAACGTCTCTCTTTTGGGCACCCAGCGCTGGCTGACGGAGCCCCCCCCCGCCGCCGCCGCCCCGCGCCCCACACTTGGGGGGCGCCCCACGGCCGGAGCTGCGCGACCCCCAAGTGCCTCCTCCCGCCGCCGCCCCCGGGACCTCGACGCCCCACGGCGCCCCACAGCGCCCCACAAGTGCCCCCCCAAAGGACTCGGCCCGCACCAAAGGGCGCCGGGCCTCCCGAAGCCGCTTATGGGGCGCCCCATAGATCCGCGCGACCCACAAGTGCTACTTAGGGGGCGCCCCATAGATCATTGGGACCCCCAGCTGCTACTTAGGGGGCGCCCCACAGAACTCAGAGCCCCATAGCGCCGCTTATGGGGCACGCCGCGGACTCCAGGACCCACAAGTTCTACTTATGGGGCACCCCATAGATCCTCGGGACCCCCAACCGCTACTTATGGGGCGCCCCACGGACTCCAGGACCCACAAGTGCCACTTATGGGGAGCTCAAGACCCACAACTGCTACTTATGGGGCACCCCATAGATCTGCTGGCCCCATAGCGTCACTTATGGGGCACCCCACAGATGCTCGAGACTCACAAGTGCTACTTATGGGGCACCCCACGGACTCCAGAACCCACAACTGCTACTTATGGGGTGCCCCATAGATCCGTGGGCCCCATAGCGCCACTTATGGGGCGCCCCACGGATCCTCAGGACTGAAAATCGCTACTTATGGGGCGCCCCACAGATAATCGGGACCCACAAGTGCAACTTATGGGGCACCCCACAGAACTCCGAGCCCCACAGCACCACTTATGGGGCACGCCGCAGACTCCAGGACCCCCAAGTGCCACTTATGGGGCACCCCACGGATCTCAAGACCCACAACTGCTACTTAGGGGGCGCCCCACAGATCCTTGGGACCCCCAACCGCTACTTATGGGGCACGCAACGGACTCCAGGCCCCATAGCGCCACTTATGGGGCGCCCCACAGATCCTCAGGACTGAAAACCGCTACTTATGGGGCACCCCATAGATTCTCGGGACCCCCAGGTGCTACTTATTGGGCGCCCCACAACTGCTCAGGACCGCAAACTGCTACTTATGGGGCGCCCCATAGACTCAAGACCCACAAGTGCTACTTAGGGAGCGCCCCACGGATCTCCAGGCCCCATAGCGCCACTTATGGGGCACCCCACGGATGCTCGGGACTGAAAACTGCCACTTATGGGGCACCCCAGAGATTTTCTGGACCCACAAGTTCTACTTATGGGGCGCCCCACAGATCATCGGGACCCCCAACTGCTACTTATGGGGCACCCCACGAACTCCAGGACCCCCAAGTGCTACTTATGGGGCGCCCCACGGATCTCAAGACCCACAAGTGCTACTTAGGGGGCACCCCATAGATTCTCGGGCCCCCCAGCTGCTACTTATGGGGCACCCCACAGATCCTCAAGACTGGTGATCGCTACTTATGGGGCAAAACCTCACTTATGGGGCACGCCGTGGACTCCAGGACCCCCAAACCGTTACTTATGGGGCACCCCACAGATCTCCAGCCCCCCAACTGCTACTTATGGGGCACCCCACAGCTGCTCAGGACCCCAAAACCTCACTTATGGGGCACCCCACGGACTCTGGGACCCACAAGCGCTACTTATGGGGCACCCCACAGATCTTCGGGACCCCAAAACCTCACTTATGGGGCACGCCGTGGACTCCAGGACCCCCAAGTGCCACTTATGGGGCGCCCCACAGATCCTCAGCACCCCCAGCTGCTACTTATGGGGCGCCCCACGGATCTCAGGACCCACAAGTGCTACTTATGGGGCACCCCACAGATCCTCGGGACCCCAAAACCTCACTTATGGGGCACGCCACGGACTCCAGGACCCCCCAAACCTTACTTAGGGGGCACCCCACAGATCTCCAGCCCCCCAACCGCCACTTATGGGGCACGCCACGGACTCCAGGACCCCCAAATCCTACTTGTGGGGCACCCCATAGATCCTCGGGACCCCCGGCTGCTACTTAGGGGGCACCCCACAGATCTCCAGCCCCCCAACCGCCACTTAGGGGGCACCCCACGGACTCCGGGACCCCAAAAGCTCACTTATGGGGCACCCCACGGACTCGAGGACCCCCCAATGTCACTTATGGGGCACCCCACGGAACCTCAGGACCCCCAAGTGCCACTTGTGGGGCACCCCACGGATGCTCAGGACCCCCCCAAATCCCACTTGTGGGGCACCCCACGGACCTCCCGGCTCGCTGGCGCCACTTGGGGGGCGCCCCATAGATCCTCAGGACCCCCAAGTACCACTTATGGGGCGCCCCATAGATCCCAGGATTCCCCCTATTCCACTTATGGGGCGCCCCACAGATCCTAGGACCCCCAAGTGCCACTTATGGGGCGCCCCATGGATCCCAGGACCCCCCTGTTCTACTTATGGGGCGCCCCATAGATCCTCTGGGCCCCATAGCGTTACTTATGGGGCGCCCCACGGATTTTGGAGCCCCTTAGCCTTACTTATGGGGCACCCCATAGATCCTCTGAGCCCCATAGCCTCACTTATGGGGCGCCACGTAGCTCCCAGGACCCCCAAGTGCCACTTATGGGGCGCCCCATAGATTTCAGAGCCCCATAGCCTCACTTATGGGGCGCCCCACAGATCCTAGGACCCCCAAGTACCACTTATGGGGCACCCCATAGATCTTTTGGGCCCCGTAGCCTCACTTATGGGGCACCCCATAGATCTTTTGGGCCCCATAGCCTTACTTATGGGGCGCCCCACACATTCCGGAGCCCCATAACTCTACTTAGGGGGCACCCCATAGATTCTCTGAGCCCCGTAGCCTCACTTATGGGGCGCCCCATAGATCTCACAGCCCCATAGACGCCACTTATGGGGCGCCCCATAGCTTCCACCCCCCCCAATTCCCACTTATGGGGCGCCCCACACCCCCTCCCCCCACCCCGCCCCACACTTATGGGGCGCCCCACACCCCGTGGCCCCGCCCCCTCCCCCCCCCCTTCCTGATACCACCCCATGGGGGGGAGGGGAGGGGAGGGGAGGGGGCGGGGCCAAGCTGCTGAAGGGGGCGTGGCCTAACCCCAAGCCACGCCCCCTGGTGGTGACTCCGCCCCCTTCCGGACCCCCCCCCCACCCCCCCCAGGCCCAGCCCAAGGCCTTCAAGAGGAAGATCGCCCTGCTGGGTGAGAGGGGGCGGGGCCTAGGGGAGGGGGCGGGGCTTAGGGGAGGGGGCGGGGCCTCGGGGGAGGGCGTGGCCAGGGAGGGGGCGGGGCTAAAAGGGGCTGGGAGGGGGTAAAAGGGGAGGGGAGGGGGCGGGGCTTAAGGAAAGGGGGTGGGGCTTAAGGGGAGGGGGCGTGGCCTAAAGGAGGGGGTGGGGCTTAAGGGAGGGGGCGGGGTTTGGGGGGTGGGCGGGGCTTGGTATGCAAATTAGGTGATATAAAAGGAAATGGGAAGGGTTTTGGGGGCGGGGCTTAAAGGGAAGGGGTGGGGCTTAAGGGAGGGGGCGTGGCCTAAAGGAGGGGGCGTGGCTTAATGCATAGGGGTGGGGTTTGGGGGTGGGCGTGGCTTGATATGCAAATTAGATGACGTCATCGCAGTGCCGGGTGACTATAGGGGAGGGGAGGGGGCGGGGCTTGTTCTAACCCAGGGGGCGTGGCCACAGCCCTGACCCCGCCCCCCCGCTGTGTCCCCACCAATGGCAGCCAAGGGGGCGGGGCCGGAGGCGGCGGAGGCGGGGCCAGCGGCGGGGGCGGGGCGGAAGCGGCGCTGGGGGGCGAGCACGGCCGGGGGGGCGCGGAGACCCTGCATCAGCATCAGCACCGAGTCACTCAAGGTCAGCCAAAATCCGCCTTTTTTGACCCAAAATGCACACGGCGCAAACCCGGGGGGGGCAAAGGCAAAAAATTGGGGACAAAAAGGGTCCGAATCTGCCCCAAAATGGCCCAAAATAGCTCCAAATTGACCCAAAAGAGGCCAAATCCTATAAATTGGTGTCAAATTGGACCCAAAATGGCCCGAAATAGACCCAAAATGCACCCAAATCATCCCAAGGAGGTCAAATACCAAAAATTGGACCCAAATTGGACCTAAATTGGTCATAAATTGGCCCAAAATGGACCCAAAACGGACCCAAAGACGCAAAATCCTATAAATTGGTCTCGAATTGGACCCAAATTGGCCCGAAATAGACCCAAATTGGACCCAAGTGATCACAAAGAATTCAAGTTTCAAAAATTGGACCCAAATTTGACCCAAATCTGCCCCAAAATGGCCCAAAATGGACCCAAAATGGACCCAAAGACAGCAAATCCTATAAATGGGTCCCATGTTGGACCCAAATCGGCCCAAAATCGACCCAAATTGGATCCAAATGACCCTAAAGAGAGCAAATACCAAAAATTTGACCCAAATGGGACCCAAATGTGCCCCAAATTGGCCTAAATATGGCCAAAATTGGCCCCAAAGACACAAAATTCTATAAATTGGTCTCGAATTGGACCCAAATTGGCCCGAAATAGACCCAAAATTCACCCAGTTGATCCCAAAGAGGTCAAGTACAAAAAATTGGACCCGAATTGGACCCAAATCTGCCCCAAAATAACCCAAAATGGACCCAAAATAGACCCAAAAGACACCAAATCCTATAAATTGGTGTCAAATCGGACCCAAATTGGCCCGAAATAGACCCAAAATGCACCCAAATGATCCCAAAGAGATAAAATACCAAAAATTGGACACAAAAAGGGCTCAAATCTGCCCCAAAATGACCCAAATTGGCCCTAAATTGGCCCCAAAGACACCAAATCCTAGAAATTGGTCTTGAATTGGACCCAAAATGGCCCGAAATAGACCCAAAATTGACCCAAATCATCCCAAAGAGGTCAAGTACAAAAAATTGGACCCGAATTGGACCCAAATCTGCCCCAAATTGACCCAAATTCACCCTAAATTGGCCCGAAAGAGAGCAAATCCTATAAATTGGTCTCAAATTGGACCCAAATTGGCCCAAAATAGACCCAAAATGCACCCAAATGATCCCAAAGAGATAAAATACCAAAAATTGGACACAAACTGGGTCTGATTCTGCCCTAAATCGGCCCAAAATGGCTCTAAATTGACCCAAAAGAGGCCAAATCCTATAAATTGGTGTCAAATCGGACCCAAATTGGCCCGAAATAGACCCAAAATGCACCCAAATGATCCCAAAGAGGTCAAGTACAAAAAATTGGACCCGAATTGGATCCAAATCTGCCCCAAAATGGCCCAAAAGGGACCCAAAATGGACCCAAAAGACACCAAATCCTATAAATTGGTGTCAAATTGGACCCAAATTGGCCCTAAATAGACCCAAAATGCACCCAAATCATCCCAAAGAGATAAAATACCAAAAATTGGACACAAAAAGGGCTCAAATCTGCCCCAAAATGACCCAAAAGGGACACAAAGTGGACCCAAAGAGGCAAAATCCTAGAAATTGAGCCCATGTTGGACCCAAATTGGCCCGAAATAGACCCAAATTGGAGACAAATGTTCCCAAAAAAGATAAATTTCAAAAATTGGATCCAAAACAGATCCAAATCTGCCACAAAATGACCCAAATCCTAAATCTCTGACCCAAATCCCCCCAAATCGCCCCAAAACGACCCCAAATCCCCCCCAAAATCCCCAAATCCTCCAAATTCACCCCAAATCCCCTCAAATTCCCCCCAAACCCCCAAATCCTCCAAATTGCCCCCAAATGACCCCAAATCCTACAAATTCACCCTAAATCCCTTGAATTCCCCCAAAACGACCCCAAAAGCCCCAAATCCTCCAAATAGACCCAAAACCCATCTAAATTGCCCCAAAACAATCCCAACCCCCCCAAAATCTCCAAATCCTATAAATTCACCCCAAATTCTCCAAATTGACCCCAAATCCCCCCAAATTGCCCCAAAATGGTCCTAAATCCACCCCAAAGGCCCCAAATCCTTAAAATTTACCCCAAATTTCCCGAAATTCCCCCAAAATGACCCCAAAAGCCCCAAATCCTCCAAATTCACCCCAAATCCCCCAAACCCCCCCCCAAACCCCCCCAAATCCCCCCCTCACCCCCTCCCCTCCCCCTCGGGCCTCTCCTCCTATTTCCAATTTTCCCAAATCCGCATTTTTCACCCCAAACAGGGCCTGATCCCGGCGCGCCCCCCCCTCCCCCAGGAGGCGGTGGTGGAGCTCCTCCAAATTCACCCCAAATCCCCCAAATTCCCCCAAAATGACCCCAAATCCCTCAAATTCACCCCCTTAGGCTCCTTGTCATATTTCCAATTTGCCCAAAATCGCCGTTTTTCACCCCAAACTCCCCAAATCCCCCCATACCCCCCCAAACCCCCCAAACCCCCCCCAAAACCCCCCCAAATCCCCCCCCCACCCCTTCCCCTCCCCCTTGGGCTCCCCGCCCTATTTCCAATTTTCCCAAAATCACCGTTTTTCACCCCAAATCCCCCAAATCCCCCAAAACCCCCCAAAAACCCCCAACCCCCCCCCAAATCCCCCCAAAACCCGCCCCAAATCCCCTCCTCGCCCCCTTAGGCTCCTAGTCGTATTTCGGATTTTCCCAAAATCGCCGTTTTTCACCCCAAACTCCCCAAACCCCCCCAAACCCCCCCAAAATCCCCCTAAAACCCCCCAAACCCCCCCCAAATCCCCCCCTCCCCCCCTCCCCGCCCCCTTGGGCTCCCCGCCCTATTTCCAATTTTCCCAAAATCGCCGTTTTTCACCCCAAACTCCCCAAACCCCCCTAAAATCCCCCTAAAACCCCCCAAACCCCCCCCAAATCCCCCCCTGAGCCCCTCCCCACCCCTTAGGCTCCTTGTCGTATTTCGGATTTTCCCAAAATCTGCGTTTTTCACCCCAAACTCCCAAATCCCCCCAAACCCCCCTAAAATCCCCCTAAAACCCCCCAAAACCCCCCAACCCCCCCCCCTCACCCCTTCCCCTCCCCCTTAGGCCCTTGTCGTATTTCCAATTTTCCCAAAATCTGCGTTTTTCACCCCAAACTCCCCACATCCCCCAAAACCCCCCAAACCCCCCCCAAACCCCCCCCAAATCCCCCCAAAACTGCCCCAAATCCCCTCCTCGCCCCCTTAGGCTCCCAGTCATATTTCCAATTTGCCCAAAATCGTCGTTTTTCCCCCCAAAAGGGCCTGATCCCGGCGCGCCCCCCCCCCCAGGAGGCGGTGGTGGAGCTGCACCCCCCGGGGGACATTTCGGAGGAGGACGAAGGGGGCGGGGCCTCGGCCGTGACGTCACCGGGGGCGGAGCCTCAAGCCCCGCCCCCCCTGAAGATCTGCCGCACCGTCACCCAGGTGAAAAAGCCCCAAAATCGCCGGATTTTACCCCAAAATCCACCCCCCCCCCCCTTTAACCCTGCCCCTCCCCCCCCCCCCAGGTGGTGCCGGAGAACGGGCGGGGGGGGGAGGGGGAGGAGGGAGGGGGCGGGGCCAACCCCGAGCCCCGCCCCCCGGCCCCGCCCCCCGCCGCCCTTGGCCACGCCCCCCTCGGCGCTGGCTCCGCCCCTCCCGGCCCCGGCCACGCCCCCCCCGCCGCTGGGGGCCCCTCCCTGCAGGGAGAGGAGCAGCAGAAGGGTAACTGGGGGGGACTGGGATATACTGGGAGGGACTGGGATATACTGGGATATACTGGGAGGGACTGGGAGGGGGTTGGGGGGGAACTGAGGGGGACTGGGAGGGACTGGGAGGGGGTTGGGGGGGGTACTGGGATATACTGGGAGGGACTGGGAGGGGACTGGGGCGGACTGGGAGGGACTGGGAGGGACTGGGATATACTGGGAGGGGGTTGGGGGGGACTGGGAGGGGCTGGGGGGGACTGGGAGGGGCTGGGGGGGGTTGGGGGGGTACTGGGAGGGACTGGGAGGGGACTGGGAGGGACTGGGGGATACTGGGATATACTGGGAGGGACTGGGCAGGGATTGGAGGGATACTGGGAGGGACTGGGAGGGACTGGGGGGGGATTGGGGGGGTACTGGGATATACTGGGAGGGGACTGGGGGATGCTGGGAGGGGATTGGGGGGTACTGGGATATACTGGGAGGGACTGGGACTTACTGGGAGGGGGTTGGGGATACTGGGAGGGTGCTGGGGTTATACTGGCTCATACTGCTTTATACTGGGATGGACTGGGAGGGGTTCTGGGGGTGCTGGGAAAGGATTTGGGGGTACTGGGAGGGTGCCGGGGTTATACTGGTCTATACTGGGAAGGGTTCTGGGGGTCCTGGGGGACAATCTGGGGGTCCTGGGAGGGCATTTGGGGACTACTGGGAGCTACTGGGACTTATTGGGAGGGGGTTTGGGGATACTGGGAGCGTGCTGGGGTTATACTGGTGCATACTGGTCTATACTGGTTTATACTGGGATCAACTGTGAGGGGATATGGGGGTCCTGGGGGAGAATTTGGGGGTGCTGGGAAGAGATTTGGGGCTACTGGGAGGGGTTTGGGGATACTGGGAGGGTGCCGGGGTTATACTGGTTCATACTGGTTTATACTGGTTTATACTGGAAGGGATATGGGGGTCCTGGGGGAGGATTTGAGGGTCCTGGGAGGGCATTTGGGGGTCCTGGAGCTACTGGGAGGGGTTTGGGGATACTGGGAGGGTGCTGGGGTTATACTGGTCCATACTGGTTTATACTGGTCCATACTGGTTTATACTGGTTTATACTGGGAATGGATCTGGGGGTCCTGGGGGAGAATTTGGGGGTCCTGGGAGGGCATTTGGGGATACTGGGAGGGTGCTGGGGTTATACTGGTCCATATTGGTCCATACTGGTTTATACTGGTTTATACTGGTTTATACTGGGAATGGATCTGGGGGTCCTGGGAGGGGATTTGGGGGTCCTGGGAATGGAATTGGGGTCACTGGGAGCTACTGGGCCTTACTGGTGGGGGCTTTTTGGGCTGTGTGCGGGGCCGTGGCCCCTCCCAGTCCCCTCCCAGTCCCATACTGGTTTATACTGGTCCTTACTGGTTTATACTGGTCCCGCAGGCCGGCGCTCGGTGTCGCAGCAGCGGCGGGGGGCGGGGGTGACGGTGACGATCGACGACCCCGTGCGCCCCGCCCCCGGCCCCTCCCCCCCCGCGCCCGCCCCACCCCCATCCTGCACCTCTGCAACCTGGTGAGGGGCGGGGCTTAAAGGGGAGGGGGCGGGGCTTAAAGGGGGCGGGGCTTGAGGGGGGAGGGGCTAAAGGGGAGGGGGAGTGGCCTAAGGGGCTTGGGGTCAGGTAAGGGTTAAGGGGAGGGGCGTGGCCTAAGGGAGGTGGGCGGGGCTTAAAGGAGGGGGCGTGGCCTAAAGGGGCGGGGTTAGAGGGGGAGGGGGCGGGGCTTAAAGAAGGGGGAGGGGCCTAAAGGGAGGGGGGTGGGGCTAAAGGGGGTAAAGGGGGGGCTGGAAACGGATTAAATTTGGGGGAATTTGGGGGTTTTGGGGTTTTTGGGTCTGGGGAGTGCAAAAATGGGGAGTTTTGGGTGCTGGGACCCATAAAATGGGGGTTTGGGGGTTTTGGGGGTTTTTAGACTCCGAAAATGGGGATTTTGGGGTCTTTGGAGTCCAAAAATGAGGGATTTTGGGGTTTTTGGATCCCAAAATGGGGATTTTGGGGTCTGCAACCCCCCAAATGGGGTCTGGGGGGTCTTGAAACCCCTAAAATTGGGGCTTTTGGGGGGTTTTTGGTGTCTCGGGACTCCAAAAATGGAGATTTTTGAGTCTTGGGAGCCCAAAAATGTGGGATTTGGTTTTCTTTTTGTGTTTTTAGACTCCAAAAATGTGGATTTTGGGGGCTTGGAGCCCCTAAAATGAGGGATTTGGGGTTTTTTTGGATCCCAAAATGGGGATTTTGGGGTCTTGAAGGCCCTAAAGTGGGGAGTTTTGGGTCTGGAACTCCTAAAATTGGGGCTTTTGGGGGGCTTTTGGTGTCCTGTGACTCCAAAAATGGGGATTTTTGAGTCTTGGGAGTCTAAAAATGAGGAATTTGGGGGTTTTTGGATCCAAAAATGGGGATTTTGGGTCTGGAACCCCTAAAATGGGGGCTTTTGGGGTCTGGGGACTCCAAAAATGGGGATTTTGGGGTCCAAAACGGAGGGATTTGGGTTTTTTTGTGGGTTTTTAGACTCTGAAAAATGGGATTTTTGGGTCTTTAAGCCCCTAAAATGGGGATTTTTGGGTCTTGAAACCCTTAAATTGGGGTTTTGGGGTCTTGAAACCCCTAAAATTGGGGCTTTTGGGGGATTTAGGGTCTTGGGACTCCAAAAATGAGGGATTTGGGTTTTTTTGGATCCAAAAATGGGGGTTTTGGGGTCTTGAAGCTCCTAAAATTGGGGCTTTTGGGGGTTTTTTCGTGTCTGGGGACTCCAAAAATGGGGACTTTTGAGTCTTGGGAGTCCAAAAATGAGGAATTTGGGTTTTTCTGTGGGTTTTTAGTCTCTGAAAAATTGGATTTTTGGGTTTTGAGGCCCCTAAAATGGGGATTTTTGGGTCTGGACCCCCTAAAACGGGGCGTGGGGGTGCGGGAACCTCCCCTGATGATGTCTGGGGGGTTTGGGGGTGATTTTTGGGTGTAAAACCCCCCAAAATGGTGCCTTTTCCCCCCCCCAGGTGCGGCCGTTCACGCTGGGGCAGCTGAAGGAGCTGCTGGGCCGTACTGGGACCCTGCGGGAGGACGGCTTCTGGATCGACAGGATCAAATCCCACTGCTACGTCACGGTCAGCCCAAATTTGGGGTTTTTGGGGTCCTTATGGGGTCACTGGGGTCATGTGGGGTCATATTGGGGTCCTATGGGGTCATATCGGGTCATTTGGGGTCATTTTGGGGGCTTCTGGATCGACAGGATCAAATCCCACTGCTACGTCACGGTCAGCCCAAATTTGGGGTTTTGGGGTCCTTATGGGGTCACTGGGGTCATGTGGGGTCATATTGGGGTCCTATGGGGTCATATCGGGTCATTTGGGGTCATTTTGGGGGCTTCTGGATCGACAGGATCAAATCCCACTGCTACGTCACGGTCAGCCCAAATTTGGGGTTTTTGGGGTCCTTATGGGGTCACTGGGGTCATGTGGGGTCATATTGGGGTCCTATGGGGTCATATCGGGTCATTTGGGGTCATTTTGGGGGCTTCTGGATTGACAGGATCAAATCCCATTGTTATGTCTTAGTCAGCCCAAATTTGGGGTCCTTATGGGGTTATTGGGGTCCCTATGGGGTCATAGGGGTCATCTGGGGTCATATCAGGTCATTATGGGGTCATACGGGGTCATTCTGGGGTCATTATGGGGCCATTTGGGGTCATTTTGGGGGCTTCTGGATCGACAGGATCAAATCCCACTGCTACGTCACGGTCAGCCCAAATTTGGGGTTTTTGGGGTCCTTATGGGGTCACTGGGGTCATGTGGGGTCATATTGGGGTCCTATGGGGTCATATGGGGTCATTTTGGGGCCATTTGGGGTCATTTTGGGGGCTTCTGGATCGACAGGATCAAATCCCATTGTTATGTCACTGTAAGGCCAAATTTGGGGTTTTTGGGGTCCTTATGGGGTCACTGGGGTCATGTGGGGTCATGTGGGGTCATGTGGGGTCATTTGGGGTCATTCTGGGCAGGTCACTGGGGTCCTTATGGGGTCTATGGGCTGTTTATGGTGTTTTTGGGGTGCAGGTGCTGTTTTGGGGTGTTTTGGGGGTTCTGACACTGTTTCTGGGGTGTTTTTGGGGTGCTGATGCTGTTTTTGGGGCATTTTGGGGGTATTTATGTTGTTTCTGGGGTATTTTTGGTGTTTCTGGGGTGTTTTTGTGGTGTTTATGCTGTTTTTGGGGTGTTTGTGGGGTTTTGATGCTGTTTTGGGGGTGTTTTCGGGTATTGATGTTGTTTTTGGGGTGTTTTTGGGGTGTTTTTGGGGTGTTTTTGGGGTGTTTTGGGGTGTTTTGTGGTTCTGATGCTGTTTTTGGAGTGTTTCCGGCTGTTTTTGGGGGTATTGATGCTGTTTTTGGGGTGTTTTTGGGTGTTTTGGGGGTGTTTTGGGGGTATTGATGTTGTTTTTGGGGTGTTTTTGGGGTTCTGACTGTTTTGGGGTGTTTTGGGTATTGATGTTGTTTTTTGGGGTGTTATGGGGTATTTTGGGGGTTCTGACTCTGTTTCGGGGTGGTTTTGGGGTGTTTTGGGGTGTTATGGGGTATTTTGGGGGTATTGATGTTGTTTTCAGGCTATTTTTGGGGTTCTGACTCTGTTTCTGGGCTGTTTTTGGGGTATTGATGTTGTTTTCGGGGTGTTTTTGGGGTATTTTGGGGTACTGATGTTGTTTTTGGGGTGTATTTGGGTTATTTTGGGGGTTCTGACTCTGTTTCTGGGCTGTTTTTGGGGTGTTTTTGGGGTATTTATGGTGTTTCTGGGTTATTTTGGGGTTCTGACCCTGTTTTGGGGTGTTTTTGGGCTGTTTTGGGGTATTGATGTTGTTTTTAGGGTTATTTTGGGATGTTTTGGGGTACTGATGTTGTTTTGGGGGTGTATTTGGGTTATTTTGGGGGTTCTGACCCTGTTTTTGGGCTGTTTTGGGGGTGTCCCCGCAGTACTCGTCGGTGGAGGAGGCGCTGGCCACGCGCAACGCCCTGCACGGGGTGAAGTGGCCCCAGTCCAACCCCAAGCTGCTGCGGCCGACTTCGCCGAGCAGGACGAGGTGGGGGGCTGGGGGGGCTGGGGGGGGGGTCATGGGGTGGTATGGGGGGATTTTGGGGGGTTATGGGGGGATTTGGGGGGATTTGGGGTGGGTATGGGGGGGTTATGGGGGGATTTGGGGGGGTTATGGGGGGATTTGGGGGGTTATGGGGGGGTTATGGGGGGTATGGGGTCGGGGGGCTATGGGGTGGGCTTGTGGGGTGGGTGTGGGGTCTCTATGGGAGGGGATATGGGGGGATTTGGGGGGATTTGGGGGATTTTGGGGGGATTTGGGGTGGTTGTGGGGCTCTATGGGGCGCTGTGGGGCTTTTTGGGGTCCCTCTGGGGTCCCCATGGGCCGCGTCCCCCCCTAACCCCCCCCTTTCCCCTCCCCCCCCCAGCTGGATTTCCACCGGGGCCTCCCCTCGGACACCTCGTGGGCGGGGCCAGGGGCCGGAAGCTCCGCCCCCTCCCCCCACCCCCACCCCCCCTCCTCCTCCTCCCACCTGGGGGCGGGGCCTGGGGGCGGGGGGGCGGGGCTTGTCCCGGGGGGGGCGGGGCTGAGGGCGGAGCGGGAGCGGGCCCAGGCCCGGCGGGAGCGGGCGCGGGGGGAGCGGGAGTGGGACCGGGACAAGGCCCCGCCCCCCAGGTCCCCAAGCCCCGCCCCCGAGGCCTCAGGCCACGCCCACCACCACGGAGGCTCCGCCCACTCCGGAGGAGGGGGAGGGGCTGCAGGAGGGGGAGGGGCCAGGCCACGCCCACAGCGAGGAGGGGGCGGGGACAGGGACAGGGAAAGGCCCCGCCCACGGGAGGGGAGGGGCGAGAAGAGAGGTGAGGGGGAGGGGCTAAGGGGAGGGGGAGGGCTAAAAGGGGAGGGGGCGGGGCTTAAGGGGAGGGGGAGGGGCTTAAGGGGGAGGGGCTTAAAGTGGGAGGGGCTAAATGGGGGGGGAGGGGCTTAAGGGGGCTTGGGGTGGGGCTTAGGGGAAAGGGGAGGGGCTTAAAGGGAGGGGGTGGGGCTGAATGGGGGCTTGGGGGCGGGGCTTATGGGAGGGGGAGGGGCTTAAGGGGAAGGGGTGGGGCTAAGGGGGGAGGGGGTGGGGCTTAAAGGGAAGGGGGAGGGGTCTAAAGGGAAGGGGAGGGGCTTAAAGGGGTGGGAAAGGGGAGGGGAGGGGCTAAAGGGCAAAGGGGCGGGGCTAAATGAATGGGGGAGGGGCTAAGGGGGAAGGGGGCGGGGTTTAAGAGGAGGGGGCGGGGCTTGGAAGGGTGGAACTGGGTTATAAAGGGAAAGGGGCGGGGCTAAAGGGGAAGGGGCGGGGCTAAGGGGGAAGGGGCGGGGTTAATGGAAGGGGGCGGGGTTTAGGGGATGGGGGCGGGGCTCGGGCCCCAGGGGGCGTGTCCTGACGCGGCCCCGCCCCCAGAGAAGCCCCCCGAGGAGCCCCCGGCCAAGCTCCTGGACGACCTCTTCCGCAAGACCAAGGCGGCGCCGTGCATCTACTGGCTGCCCCTCACCGACAGCCAGGTGGGCGGGGCCCCAAAAAGTGGGCGGGGCCCCCAAAAAGTGGGCGGGGTCACGGGGGGGGGCGGGGGTCACGGGGTGGGCGGGGCCTCCCAAAATTTGGGGGGGGGGGGGGAGGTGAGGATAAGGGGGGTGCTGGGGCTTTAAGGGAGGGGGCGTGGCTTAAAGGGAGGTGGGCGTGGTCTAAGGGAGGGGGCGTGGCTTAAAGGGGGCGTGGTCAAAGGAGGCGTGGCCACGGGGTGGGCGGGGCTTCTCCCATCGTGCTTCTATATAAGGGGGTGGGCGGGGTTTGGAGGGGGTGGGCGGGGCTTAGAGGGAGTGGGCGTGGCCTAGGGGTTGCGGGCGTGGCCTAGGGTGGGTGGGCGTGGCTTCAAGGGGGCGTGGCTACAAAGTGGGCGTGGCCTCCTTGTGCCCCTAACCCTGTACCTAAGGGGGTGGGCGGGGTTTTAGGGGGTGGGCGTGGCCTAAGGTGGGTGGGCGTGGCCTAAGGTTTGTGGGCGTGGCTTGGGGTGGGCGTGGCTTCAAGGGGGCGTGGCTACGAGGTGGGCGTGGCCTCCTTATACCCCATGTGCCACCCTAACCCTATATTGAAGGGGGGTGGGGTGGGATTTAGGGGGGTGGGCGGGGTTTTTTGGGGGTGGGCGTGGCCTGAGGTGGGCGTGGCTTCTCGGGGGCGTGTCTAACGCTCGGCCACGCCCCCTTTTTTGGGGCAGTTCATCCAAAAACAGGCGGAGCGAGCGGCCCGGGCCCGGGAACGGGAGCGGCGCCGCAAGGAGCAGGAGGAGGAGGAGCAAAGGCTGAGAGGGGGCGGGGCCAGCTCCAAAAGGGGCGGGGCCAGCTCCAGGGACCGCCCCCCGCCCCCTCCCCCGCCCCCTCCCCCCCCTCCCCTCCCTCCTCCTCGCAAGGCTCCGCCCCCTCCTCCTCCTCCTCCTCCTCGGCCCCGCCCCCCCCCGCCCCCTCCCGCCGGGACCCCCCCCCAAAACGCCGCAGCCGCAGCCGCAGCACCCCCCTGAGGGACCGGGGGGGGCGGCGCTGAAATGGCCCAAAATCGGGCTTTTTCCACCCAAAATAGCGCCCCTCGCCTCGCGCCCCGCCCCCTCTCGGCCCCCCCCCCCAGCCCAAGCCTCTCCCCCCCCCCTGCCCCAAAATAAGGTTGAGAATAAAAAAAGGAGAGAAGGAAGGAATTGGGAGCGTTTTTTTGGGGGGATTTTGGGGGTTTTGGGGAGTTTTTGGGGGAATTCGGGGGTTTGGGGGGGATTTCGGGGCATTATAGGGGGATTTGGGGGTTTTTTGGGGTCCTAGGGGGGGTTATGGGGGAAGAAAAGTGGAAATTGGGAGGGTTTTGGGGGGAATTTGGCGTTTTTTGGGGTTTTTGGGGGGGAAATTGGGGGGTTTGGGGATTTTGGGGGAAAATAGAGGGTTTTGGGGTGATCGTTGGGGGGGTTATGGGGGATTTCAGGGGGGATTGGGGGGATTATGGGGGGACTTGGGGTTTTTGGAGGTCCTCGGGGGGGTTCTGGTGGGAATTTGGGGGGTTGGGGGATTTTTGGGGGGTTTTTGGGGGGTTGGGGGTTTTTACAGGGGGGTGTTGGGGGGGTTATGGGGGATTTGGGGTGGATTTAGGGTGGGTTGGGGGGGTTATGGGGGGGTTTAAGGGGTCCTGGGGTGGTTTTTGGGGCGAATTTGGGGGGTTTTGGGGGCGTTTTTGGGAGGTTTTGGGTTTTTTTGGGGTTGGGGGGTTTGAGGGGGGGGGGTTATGAGGGATTTGGAGGAGTTTTGGAGGGATTTGGGTTTTTTTGGGGGTCCTAGACAGGGTTATAGGGGAAGAACAGTGGAAATTGGGAGGGTTTTGGGGGGGAATTTGGGCGGTTTGGGTTTTTTTTGGGGGGGGTTGGGGGGTTGGGGGGTTTTGGGGGGGATTTGGGGTGGGTTTGGGTGGATTTGGGGGGGTTTATGCGGTCCTGGAGGGGGTTGAGGGGTTTTAATGGGGGATTTGGGGGGTTTTGGTTTTTTTGGGGGGATTTGGGGTGGATTTTGGGGGGTTTTGGGGTCCCTGGGGGGGGTTCGGGGTCTCTGAGCCCCCTCAGGCCCCTCAGCCCCTTCCCCTCTGAGGCGTTTCCCGCCTCCGCCCCCCATTGGTCAAATTACACGTCAATCACATCACCCCGCACTCCTATTGGTCGCTTCACCTCATTCGTCCCCGCCCCCACACGCGCTGCGAGACACTTCCCGCCTCCGCTTCCCATTGGTCAATCTGTGCGTCAATCACCGCCCTCTGCCCTCCCATTGGCTCCTCCGCCTCTTTGATCCCCGCCCTCCCCACGCGCTGTTGTGAGGCGAAGTGGGCGGGACCCTCCCCGCCCGGCTCGCCCTCCCATTGGCTCATCCGCCGAGGCAGCGCGCTCTGATTGGTCCAGCCGCATCAAAGACGCGCTCTGATTGGCCGCCGCAATCCCCCTCAGAGGCGGCCGCAAGATGGCGGAGGTGGCGGAGGCCGTGGCGCTGCTGGGGGCGCTGAGGGAGCAGGTGCGGCCCCAAAACCGCCCCAAATCGCCCCAAAATGCCCCAAAATCGCCTCGGGAGGTTTCCCGGGACCCCAAAAAACCCCGAAATGGCCCCAAAATGGCCCCTTGCAGGTGGCGGCGGTGACGGAGCACGGCCGGGGGCTGCTGAGGAGGCTGCGGGGAGGGGGGCTCCGCACGGACAAGGTAACGGGGGGGGGGTTTGGGGTGAATTCGGGGGGTTTTGGGGCGTCTTGAGCGGGAACATGGGGGTTTTGGGGGTCCTGGGGGGGAATTGGGGGGTTTTGGGGGGAATTCGGGGGGTTTTGGGGTCTTAAGGGGGAATTGGGGGGTCCTGGGGGGTCCTGGGGGGGAATTGGGGGGTTCTGGGGGGGGATTTGGGGCGAATTTGGGGGCTTTTGGGGTCTTGAGGGGGAATTGGGGGGGTTTGGGGGGGACTTTGGGGGCTTTTGGGGGTCTTGAGGGGGAAATCGGGGGTTTTGGGGGGAATTCAGGGGATTTTGGGGTCTTGAGGGGGAATTGAGGGAATTTCGGGGGTATTTGGGGGATTCTGGGGGGTTTGGGGGGGAATTCGGGGGGTTTGGGGGTCTTGGGGGTGAACTTGGGGAATTGGGAGGGAATTGAGGGGTCTTGAGGGGGAATTGGGGGGGGTTGGGGGGTATTTGGGGGGTTTTGGTGGTCTTGAAAGGGAATTGGGGGGATTGGAGGGGATTTGGGGAAGTTTTGGGGGAATTGGGAGGAATTTGGGGGTCCTGGGGGGGAATTGGGGGGTTTTGGGGTGAATTCGGTGGGTTTTGGGGTCTTGGGGGGGGGATTTGGGGGGGTTTTGGGGATCTTGAGGGGGAATTGGGTGGGTTTGGGGGGAATTTGGGAGGTTTTGGGGGTCTTGAAGGGGAAATTTGTCGGTTTTGGGGGGGATTTGGGGAATTTGGAAGGGTTTTGGGGGTCTTTGGGGGAATTGAGGGGTTTTGGGTGGGATTTTGGGGGTCTTGAGGGGGAATTGGGGGGTTTTGGGGGGAATTTGGGGGGATTTTGGGGGTCCTGAGAGGGAATTGGGGAGATTGGGGTAAACTGGGGGGCTTTGGGGGAGAATTGATGTGTTTTCGGGGGAATTTGGTGGGTTTTGGGGGGAATTCGGGGGGGTTTGGTGGTTTTGGGGGAATTTTGGATGGGATTTGGGTTCTTTTTGGTGTGTTTTTGGGTGATTTGGGTGGGTTTTGGGGTGATTTGGGTGGGATTTGTGTAATTTGGGATGTTTTTTGGTGTAATTCCCGTTCCTTCGTGCCCCCCCCCAGGGGCTGTCCCTGCTGGGGGTGCGGGCGCAGGCGCTGCTGCAGTACCTGGGGGACCTGGGGCTGCTGCTGGCCACCAAGTGCCGGGGGGGGGCCCTGGGGGCGCTGCCGGCCCTGCCCCGCCTGCTGGAGACCCGCCTGGTGAGGGGGCGGGGCTAAGGGAGGGGGCGGGGCCTGTGGGGGGCGTGGCTTGGAGGGGGAGGCTGGGATTGGCTGATATACCTGGGTGGGGGTGGGGTTTGGGGGGCTAAGGGCTATTAAAGGGTTAAAAGGGGGCGTGGTTATGGTTGGGGGCATGGCCTATGAGGTGGGCGGGGCCTATGGGGGGCGGGGCCTTGAAGGGGAGGCTGTGATTGGCTGATATATGTGGGTGGGGGTGGGGTTTGGGGGGTTAAGGGCTATTAAAGGGTTAAAAGGGGGCGTGGCTTGAGAAAGGGGGCGTGGTCTGATGTAGGGGGTGTGGCCTATGAGGTGGGCGGGGCATGTGGGGGGCGTGGCTTGGAGGGGGAGGCTGTGATTGGCTGATACACCATGGGGGTGGGGTTTTAACCATCCCTTAAAGGGTTAAAAGGGGGCGTGGCTTCGCGTAGGGGGCGTGGCCTGGTTGCTGGGTGTGGTCTAAACCAGGGGGCGTGGCCTGGGGTGGGCGTGGCTTGTGCAAAGGGGGCGTGGCCTCGGGGTATGGGGAGGGCCCCAATAGGTTCAGAGGGGGCGGGGCTTTAAGGAGGGGGCGTGGCCTAGTGGGTGGGCGTGGCTTCGCGGAAAGGGGCGTGGCTTGGAGAAGAGGGGGGCGTGGCCTCGCCCAGGGTGGTTTTTTTGGGGTAAATTTTGGCCGTTTAGGTGCTGGAGAAGTCGCGCCCCATGGAGCTGCGCCTGCGCTACCACCTGGACAAGCTGCTGCGGGCGGCCGCCGCTGGGGCGCCGGGTGGGCCAAAATCCCCCCAATTCACCCCAAAATCCCCCTCCCCTTGAACCCCCAAAATCCCTTAGATTTGCCCCAAAAAGTCCCATTGGTGGACGATTGATTGACAGCTGTCAATCATCCCCCAGGAGCCAACGACCCGCTGCGCTTCCGGCCCCAGCCCGGGAACATGGGGGTGAGATTTGGGGGGAATTTGGGGGATTTTGGTTAATTTTGGGGGGATTTGATCGATTTTGGGGTTATTTTTGAGTGGTTCTGGGTCAATTTTGGTGGGAATTGGGGGTTTTTGGTCAATTTGGGGGGGATTTGATTGATTTTGGGGGGGTTTGGGTCAATTTTGAGCGGTTTTGGGTCAATTTTGAGCAGTTTGGGGTCAATTTTGTTTTTTTTTGGGATTCTTAGGATGAAGAGGAGGAGGAAGAAGAGGATGAGGAGGGGCCGAGCGGGACGAAGGCCCCGGGGCTGGGCGGGGGGCGGCGCTACGTGCCCCCCCGCCTGGTGCCCGTGCAGTATGGTAAGCCGAATCCCAAATAATCCCAAATAATCCCAAATAATGCCCATAATCCCTCCTTAATCCCCCATAATCCATACAAAATCCCTTGTTATATCCCCAAATCCCCCTTAAATTCCCCATTATTCTTCCTCAATCCCCGTATTTTCTCCCTATTCCCCATATTTTCCCCCTAAATGCCCCATAATCCCCCCAAATTCCCAATAATCCCTCCGTTTTCCCCCATAATCCCTCCATAATTCCTTGATTTCCCCCTATAACCCCTCCCCGTCCCCCCTAATCCTCCATAATCCCCTTAAATCCCCCTTAATCGCACCTTTATTCCCCATTATCCCCCCAAAACCCTCCCCTAATCCCCAAATCACCCCTCCCTGACCCCCCTAATCCCCCCTAATCCCCCTTAATCCCACCCTTACTCCCCATAATCCCACCTTTTTCTCCCCATAATCCCTCCATAATCTCTTCATTTTCCCCCATAACCCTCCCTAATCCCTCCATAACCCCTCCTCATGCCCCATAATCCCACCCCAACCCCCATAATCCCTCTAATCCCCCTTAATCCCACCCTAACCCCTCCTCGACCCCCCTAATCCATCTTAATCCCTTCTAATCCCCCCTAATCCCACCCTTTTTCCCCATAATCCCACTTTTTTTTCCCCATATTTCCCCCATAACCCTCCCCTAATCCCTCCGTAACCCCTTCCCGACCCCTATAATCCCCTCTAATCCCTTTTAATCCCCCTTAATCCCACCCTTATTCCACATAATCCCTCCATAACCCTCCCCTAATCCCCCTATATCCCCTCCCCAACCCCCTTAAACCCTCTTAATCCCCCTTTTTCCCCGTAATCCCACCCTTTTTCCCCATAACCCCCCATAACCCTCCTCTAATTCCTCCCTAACCCCTCCCCGACCCCCATAATGCCCTTAATCCCCCTTAATCCCACCCTTATTCCCCATAATCCCACCTTTTTTCCCCATAATCCTTCCATAATCTCTCCATTTTCCCCCATAACCCCTCCCCAACCCCCCTAATCCCCCTTAATCCCCTCTAATCCCCCATAATCCCACCCTTTTTCCCATATTCCCACCCTTATCCCCCTTAATCTCATATTTATTCCCCATAATCCCCCCTAATCCCACCTAATCAACCCAAAATGTACCCCTAACCCCTCCCCGACCCCCCCAATCCCCCCAAATCCCCCTCTAATCCCCCCTAATCCCCCCTAATCCCAGCTGAGGCCGGCCCCGACCGTGAGCAGCGGGCGCTGTCGGCGGCGCGGCGCCGAGCCCTGGGCAGTGCCCTGGTGCGGGAGCTGCGGGAGGAGCTGGGCGACGCCCCCGAGGAGGTGGGCGGGGCCACCGGGCTCCGCCCCTCGCGGGAGGAGGAGCAGCGGTGAGCAGGACACGCCCCCTGGCCCTTTAGCCACGCCCCCGGCCCTTTAGCCCCGCCCCTGGCCCTTTAGCCCCGCCCCTTGCTCTTTAGCCCCGCCCCCTTCTCCATACTATGGCATCTGGGGGCCCACTTCCCTGCCCTATGGGGGCGGGGTTTGACCACAGGCCACGCCCCCTCACTCGAGGCCACGCCCCCTTCTATAAGCCACGCCCATTCATTTAGGCCACGCCCCCTCCTTACCCTGATTCCCTTATATGGGGGGAGGGTAAGGATTAGAGGCCACGCCCCCTTCATTAAAGCCACGCCCCTTTAGGCCCCGCCCCCTGCCTTAAGCCACGCCCACATCAGCAGACCACACCCCCTTTAAAGCCACGCCCCCTTTTCAAGGCCCCACCCCCTGTATAGCCCAAAAGGGAGGGGGAGAGCAAGGCCACGCCCCTCCCCTTAAGCCCCGCCCACCCCAAGCCACGCCCCCTCCCTTATAGCCACGCCCACTCAGACCACGCCCATTTAGGCCACGCCCCATTCAAGCCACGCCCCCTTTTCCCTCCTAATCCCCCTCCCAGCCCACTCCCCTCGCAGGCCACGCCCCCTATCCTTAAGCCACGCCCCCTGGGCCTCAAGCCACGCCCCCTGACGCTAAGCCCCGCCCCCCAGGACCCGCCTGGAGGAGTCCCTGCTGGTTCGGCTGGCCGAGACGCGGCGGCAGCGGGCGCAGCGGCGCCGCCGGGCCCTGGGGGCGCCCCCCCTGGACTCCATCACCCATTTCGGAGCCGCCCCCGCCCTGTTGGGAGCCCCCGAGCAGGTGGGAGACCCCCCCGGGACCCTCCCCACCCCCCCCATAGCACCCATGGGTGCCCCCTTTCCACCCCTCCCCCCCCAATTTCTTACAGGTGGCGCCCAAAAAAAGGAAGGTGGTGGCCAAGAAGGGGAAGGGCCGGCGGCGGGGTGAGTCCTCCAGTATCCCAGCAGCCCCTGCGGGTGGTGGCGCCGCTCCTGGTGGTGCTGCTGCCTCATCTCGTCTGTCCTCCTTCCTGCAGGTGGCCGGAGGAGACGCTGAGCCCCCCCGACACCCCCCCCCAAATAAAGGCTGTGTCTGGAGAGGATTCGTTAGTGCTGAGGTTAATTAATGGGGCTAATTGGGGATGCCAGGAGACAAGATGGCCGCCTGGGCTTCAGGGTTGCCATGGCGATGGCCCTAAGGTGTTTGCCAGGCCCTAAGATGGCTGCCAGGCCCCAAGATGGCCGCCCAGCCCTCACCGTTGCTATGGCGACAGCCCCAAGATGGGTGCCCCCATGGGGACAAGATGGCCGCCCACCCCCCATTGACACCAATGGGTCAGCCCCAAGATGGCGGCCCCCACTGGGCGCCGCCATCTTGCCCCTCCTCACCTCCTCCCCTCCCACAAAATGGCGGCCCCCACGCTGCCCCATGGGCGCCGCCATCTTGTCCGGGAGCCTCCAAGCCAATCAGCGGGGGTTTTATTGGCTGCGAAACGCCCCGAATCCACCCGAAATGGCCCCAAAACCGCCCGAAACGCCCCAAAACCTCCCCTAGAGGCGGGAGGGGGCGCCCCCGGCCACCACCACGGTCTCCCCGACCACGTAGGAGGCGGCGGGCGAGCAGAGGAACGTCACCACCGAGGCCACGTCCGACGGCGTCCCCAGCCTGGGGGAGGGGAGGGGCAAAAAAGGGGGCGTGGCTCGGGTTAGCCACGCCCCTTTTTGGGTTAACCACGCCCCCTTTGAGGCTTGGCCCCGCCCCCTGTGCCCGTAGCCCCGCCCACCTGTCGATGCCCATGGAGGACATCACGGCCTGGCGGCGCTCCTCGTCCTCCCACAGCTGGGGGGGGGCAAAGCGGTGACGTCATGGCCACGCCCACCTCCGTTAGGCCACGCCCACCTTCCTCAGGCCACGCCCACCATCGCCCCGCCCACCCCTTAGGCTCCGCCCACCCCCCCATGATCCCCAATTGAGCCCAAGCCACGCCCCCAACAAGCCCCGCCCACTCCTCAAACCACGCCCATTGGCCACACCCCCTTTAGGCTCCACCCCCACGCAAGCCACGCCCCCATTAGGCCACGCCCCCTTCGTTAGGCCACGCCCCCGATCCCCCCCCACCCCGTTAACCCATTCCGCTCCAGGCCCCTCCCACTCAGACCACGCCCCCTTAGGCCCCGCCCCCAAAATTTAGGCCCCGCCCCCCCAAAATTTAGGCCCCGCCCCCTGACCGCGGCGCTGAATCGTGTCCGGATGAGGCCGGGGGCCACGGCGTTGATTCGGATCCCGCGGGGGCGCAGCTCCGGGGCCAGCGCCTTCAGCAGCCCCAGCAGCGCCGCCTTGCTCACGCTGTAGGGGCCCAGCGCCTGCGTGGTGACGTCATCGTGACGTCATCATGACGTCATCATGACGTCATCAGCAGCAAGTTAGCCGTTAATTGTAATTAGCCCGTAATTAGAGTCAATGGTGTTGGGGGTGTGGGGGGGGTTAGTGGGGTCGGTGCTGTGCCATGGTCGCCGTCCATCCCATAATTGCAGCCCGTAATTAATTAGTGACGTCCCGTAATTAATTAATTTTCATCTCATAATTAATTATCGACGTCCCGTAATTAATTATCGATCCCGTAATTAATTATCAGCATCCCATAATGGCCATCCCGCAATTATCATCATTTTGTCACCGTCATCGTTATTCCGTCGCCATCCATCCCATAATTCCATCCCGTAATTAATTATTGACATCCCGTAATTAATTATCGGCATCCCGTAATTAGTTATCGACATCCTATAATTAATTATCGCCATCCCATAATTGCTATTCCATAATTATCATCAGCATTTCGTCATTGTTATCGTTATTGCCTTGCCATCCATCCCATAATTGCATCCCCTAATTATCGCCATCCCATAATTAATTATCAACGTCCCATAATTAATTATTTCTATCCCATAATTAATGATCGACATCCCATAATTAATTATTGCCATCCCATAATTGCTATTCCATAATGATCACCATCATTTTGTCATTGTCATCGTCATCATTATTCCATTGCCGTCCATCCCATAATTCCATCCCATAATTATCACCATCCCGTAATTAATTAATTGTCATCTCATAATTAATTATCACCATCCCATAATTAATTATCGCCATCCCCTAATGACCATCCCTTAATTATCATCATCATTTAGTCATTGTCATCGTTATTCCATCACTATCCATCCCATAATTCCATCCCATAATTAATTATCAATGTCCCTTAATTAATTATTCATCATCTCCCCTCCCCTTAAGCCCCTCCCACCACCTAAGCCCCGCCCCTCCCTTAAGCCCCGCCCCCTCCCCAAGCCCCGCCCCCTTACCGGGAAGGGCATGTACCCAGCCAATGACGACACCAGCACGATGGCCCCGCCCCTGCAGGAACGACCAATGGGGCGTCAGGGGGCGGGGCCAACCCCCTGTAGGCCCCGCCCCCTTCCCTATAAGCCCCTCCCCCTCCCCGTAAGCCCCGCCCCCTCCCTCTTAACCCTTCCCCTTCCCCTAAACCCCTCCCCTAAGCCCCTCCACAAGCCCCGCCCCCTCCCCTAAGCCACGCCCCCTTTCCCCAAGCCCCGCCCCTCCCCCCTAAGCCCCGCCCCCTCCCCCTAAGCCCCGCCCCTCACCCCCTGCGCTCCATGTGGGGCACCACCAGCCTGACCAACATGGCCGCCGCCGTCACATTCACCTGGAAGATCTGGGGAAGGGGGGGCGGGGTTAAAAAAGGGGGCGGGGCCTAAAGGGGCGTGGTTTAGGGAAAGGGGGAGGGGCTTAGCAAAAAGGGGGCGGGGCCACCTTGTCCCAAACTTCCTCCTCGGCCTCCAGGGTGCCCCCCAGCACGGGGTTGACGGCGGCGTTGGACACCAGGATGTCGATGGCCCCGTACGTGTCCAGGGCCTGCCCCATAGAAATGGGGGGCGCCCCATAGGTCAGGGGGGCGCCCCATAGGTCAGGGGGGCGCCCCATAGGTCAGGGGGGTGCCCCATAGGGCTTTGGGGTGCCCCATAGGGTCTTGGGGTGCCCCATAGGGCCATAGGAGCCCCATAGATCCAAGGGATCACACTGCCCCATAGGGTTGTGGGGTGCCCTATAGGTCAGGGGGGCGCCCCACAGGGTTTTGGGGTGCCCCATAGATCAGTGGGGTGACCCATAGGGTTTTGGGGTGCCCTATAGGGCCGTGGGGTGCCCCATAGGGCCATAGGAGCCCCATAGATCTAAGGGATCACCCTGCCCCATAGGGCTGTGGGGTGCCCTATAGGTCAATGGGGTGCCCCATAGGGTCTTGGGGTGCCCCATAGGGTCGTGGGGTGCCCCATGGGGTCTTGGGGTGCCCCACAGATCCATAGGACCCCAAAAAAGCCCCCCAGCACCCCAGGGATCCGTGGGACCACCCCAGCCCCATAGCACCCCTCCAGCCCCATAACCACCTCCCACCCCATAGCCACCCCATAACCCCACAAAAACCCCCAAAACCACCCCAAAACCACCCCAAAACCACCCCATAACCCCCCCCGGCCCCATAACCACCCCATAACCAACCCCAAAACCCCCCATAACCCCCTCCCTGTGACCCCATAACCCCCTCCCAGCCCCACATCTCCACCCCCAAACCCCCCCTTGACCCCATAACCACCCCACAACCACCCCACCATCCCCCCAACCCCATAACCACCCCATAACGCCCCCATCGACCCCAAAACCACCCCAAAAACACCCCATAACCCCCTCCCAGCCCCAAAACCACCCCATAACCCCCCATAACCACCCCATAACCCTCTCCCAGCCCCACATCTCCACCCCATAACCCCCCTCCCAGCCCCATAACCACCCCACAACCGCCCCACAACCCCCCCCCCGGCCCCACAACCCCCCCGTCTGACCGTCTGCACCAGGCGCTGGCGGTCTTGGGGCCGCCCCACGTGGCAGACGACCCCGGTGGCCTCGAGGCCGCGGCCCCGCAGCTGCCCCACGGCTGCCTCCACCCGGGGGGCTCGCCGCGAGCTCAGCACCACCCGCGCCCCCGCCGCCCCCAGCGCCAACGCCACCGCCAGCCCGATCCTGGGGGGGTCAGGGGGGGGTTAGGGGGTCAATATGGGGTCATTGTGGGGTCATTGTGGGGTGATGGGGGGGGTTATGGGGTCAGTGTGGGGGGTTATGGGGGGATTTGGGGGAATATGAGGGGGTTATGGGGGGTTATGGGGGGATATGGGGGGGTTAGGGGGGGATATGGGGTCATTGTGGGGTCATTGTGGGGGGTTATGGGGTCATTGTGGGGGGTTAGGGGGTGAAAGGGGGGGATATGGGGGGAATTGGGGTCTTAGGGGGTGATATGGGGTCATTGTGGGGGGTTATGGGGGAATATAGGGGGTTATGGGGGGGTTGGGGGGGATTATGGGGTCATTGTGGGGGGTTATGGGGTGATATATGGGGGTTATGGGGTCATTATGGGGGATTGGGGGGGATATGGGGGGTTATGGGGGGGTTAGGGGGTCATTATGGGGTCATTATGGGGGGTTATGGGGGGATATGGGGGGGGAAATGGGGGTTTATGAGGGGATATGGGGTCATTTTGGGGGGTTATGGGGTGATATGTGGGGGTAATGGGGGGTTAGGGGGAGATATGGGGGGTTATGGGGTGATATGGGGTCATTTTGGGGGGCTAGGGGGGGATATGTAGGGGTTATGGGGGGGTTATGGGGTCATTATGGGGTGATATGGGGGGGTTAGGGGGGGATATGGGGGGTTATGGGGGGATATGAGGGGGATATGGGCGGATTTGGGGGGATTTGGGGTCAATATGGGGTCATTATGGGGGGTTATGGGGTGATAGGGGGGTTATGGGGGGGTTGTGGGCGGATATGGGGTGATATGGGGGGGATTTGGGGGGGATATGGGGGGATATGGGGGATTTGGGGTCATTATGGGGTCATTATGGGGGGTTATGGGGCAATATGGGGGGGTTATGGGGTGATATGGGGGGTTATGGAGGGTTATGGGGTGTTTTGGGGTGATATGGGGGGATTTGGGGAGATACGGGGGGGGGTTGGGGGGTTATGGGGTGGTTTTGGGGTCCCTATGGGGTCTATGGGGGGCTATGGGGTCACTATGAGGCGGGATTTTTGGGGAATTTGGGGAATTATGGGGGATTTGGGGGGATTTTGGGGCATTTTTGGGGATTTGGGAGAATTATGGGGGGATTTTGGGGGATTTTGGGGGCATTTTGGGGGATTTGGGGGAATTATGGGGGATTTGGGGTCATTTTGGGGGATTTTGGGGGCATTCCAGGCCCTCACCCGTCGGTGGCCGCGGTGACCAGCGCCACCTTCCCGGCCAGCACCGCCATGGCGCCCCTCTGCTGGGGGGGGGGGGGGCGGGGCCGGACGTGACGTCACCGCCAGGGAGGGGCGGGGCCTAAAAAATGAGGGCAAAAGGGTCAGGATTCGTCCTCTGCGGGACTTCCGGTGCTCACTTCCGGGTTTGGGAGCCACACTTCCGGGTTTTGTTGCCACACTTCCGGTGCTGGAAGGGGAACTTCCGCCCAAAAGGGGGAGGGGAAAGGGGCGGGGCTAAAGGGAGGCCCCGCCCCCCCCCCCTGGGGGTTCCCAGGGGATTGTGGGATACTGGGGGAGTTTTGGGGAAAAATTGAGGGATTTTGGGGGTTTTGAGGGATTTTGGGAGTTTTGGGGGGATTTGGGGGGATTGGGGAATTTTGAGGAGTTTATTGGGGAAAATTTGAGGGATTTGGGGGTTTTTGAGGGGTTTGTTGGAGTTTTGGGGGAATTTGGGGAATTTTGAGGGGTTTTAGGGGTAAATTTTGAGGGATTTGGGGATTTTAGAGGGTTTGATTTTTTGGGGGGGGGGTCTTGAGGGATTTTTGAGGGGGTTGTTGGGGAAAATTTGAGGGATTTGGGGATTTTTGAGGGGCTGATGGGGGTTTTGGGGGGATTTGGGAGGATTTGGGGAATTTTGAGGGGTTTATTGGGGAAAAATTGAGGGATTTGGGGGTTTATTGGGGTGTTTATTGGGGTTTTGGGGGGACTATGGGATTTTTGAGGCATTTTAGGGGCAAATTTTGAGGGATTTGGGGATTTCTGAAGGTTTTATTGAGGTTTTGGGGATTATGGGAATTTTGTGGGGTTTATTGGGGAACTTTTGAGGGATTTGGGGATTTTTGAGGGGTTTTAGGGGAAAGTAGTAGTTTCTCACATTTTAAAGGATAACTTTAAAGGTTTCTCACTTTTTAATGGTAATTTAAACATTTCTCATGCTTTTTAACGGTAATTAAACATTTTTTTACCACATTTAAATGTATTTTTACAAGTTTCTCACCCTTTTGATGCTAATTTGAATCATTTCTCACTCTTTGATGATTATTTTTAAAGGTTTATTGCTTTTCTAACGGTAATTTAAACACTTCTCATGCTTTTTAACGGCGTTTTAAACCTTTTTTTACCACATTTAAATATATTTTTAAACATTTCTCCCCCTTTTTAATGGTAATTTAAACACCTCTCCCCCTTTTTAATGGTAATTTTAAACATCTCTCACCCTTTTGACAGTAATTTTAAATGTTTCTTGCCTTTGTAATGGTAATTTAAACATTTCTTGTCTTTTTAACAGTAATTTAAACGTTTCTCACGCTTTTTAACCATTTCTTAAACTTCTTAATTTTTTTTTACCACATTTAAATATATTTTTAAAAGTCTTTAACCTTTTTAATGGTAATTTAAACACTTCTTGCCTTTTTAACGGTAATTTAAACATTTCTTCCCTTTTTAATGGTAATTTAAGCATTTCTCACGCTTTTTAAGCATTTTTTAATCTTTTTTTACCAAGTTTAAATATATTTTTAAAAGTTTTTCACCTTTTTAATGGTACTTTAAAGGTTTCTTGCCTTTTTAACGGTAATTTAAACATTTCTTCCCTTTTTAATGGTAATTTAAACATTTCTCATGCTTTTTAACCATTTTTTAAACTTTTTTTTACCACATTTAAATATATTTTTAAAAGTTTTTCACCTTTTTAATGGTAATTTAAACACTTCTTGCCTTCTTAACGGTAATTTAACCATTTCTCATGCTTTTTACCCGTTTTTTAATCTTTTTTTTCCACATTTAAACCTATTTCTAAAAGCCTTTAACCTTTTTAATGGTCATTTTAAACATCTATCCCCATTTTAACGCTAATTTGCCCAATTTCTCACCTTTTTAGGGTCCTTTCGAGCCGCCTCCCGCCCTTTCTCCTCAGCGCTTCCCGCCCTTTTTTAGCCCCGCCCCCTTTCTGAGGCCCCGCCCCCTCCCTTCCCGCCCTTTTCTGGCCCCGCCCCCTCCGCGGGGCCATGGCGGCGCCCCCCCCCCCGGACTGGTTCCACTGCAACCGCTGCTACGGGCAGCAGGGCCCCGGCCCCGGCTTCTGCCTCACCTCCTGCGGGCACCTCCTCTGCCAGCGCTGCCGGGGGGCAGGTAAAAAACCCCAAAAAGTGGGTGGAAATGGGGTCCCTCGGGCTTTTAATGCTATAAAATGGAAGCAGAAGGGGGTCTGTCAAAGGTTTTACCTCATAAAATGGGTGGAAAAGGGGTCTCCTGCTCCTTTAATGCCATAAAATGGGTGGAAAAGGGGTCTCCATGTCCTTTAATGTCGTGAAATGGAAGCGCAAAGGGGGTTGCCAAGGGTTTTACCTCATAAATTGGGTGTGAAAGGGGTTCCTCAGTCACTAATCCCATAAAATGGGTGGAAAAGGGGTCTCCTGGTCCTTTAATGTCAAGAAATTGTGGCTGAAGGGTGTCTGTCAAATGTTTTACCTCATAAAATGGGTCTTAAAGGGGTCCCTCAGTCACTAATCCCATCAAATGGAAGCAGAAAGGGGTTTGTCAATGGTTTTACCTCATAAAATGGGTGGAAAAGGGGTCCCCCGGTGCTTTAATGTCATGAAATGGTGGCTGAAGGGGATCTGCCAAGGGTTTTACCTCATAAAATGGGTGTGAAAGGGGTCCCCATGTCCTTTAATGTCATAAAATGGAAGCAGAAAGGGGGCTGTCAAGGATTTTACCTCACAAAATGGTAGCAGAAAGGGGTTTGTCAATGGTTTTACCTCATAAATTGGGTGTAAAAGGGGTTCCTCAGTCCCAAATCCCATAAAAATGGGTGTGAAAGGGGTCCCCTGGTGCTTTAATCCCATAAAATGGAAGCAGAAAGGGGGCTGTCAAGGATTTTACCTCATAAAATGGTACCAGAAAGGGGTCTGTCAATGGTTTTACCTCATAAAATGGGTATAAAAGGGGTCCCCTGGTCCATTAATCCCGTAAAATGGGTGGAAAAGGGTACCCCTGGTGCTTTAATGTCATAAAATGGAAGCAGAAAGGGGTCTGTCAATGGTTTTACCTCATAAAATGGGTGTTAAAGGGGTCCCTCAGTCACTAATTCCATCAAATGGAAGCAGACGGGGGTTTAACCTCACAAAATGGTGGCAGAAAGGGGTCTGTCAATGGTTTTACCTCATAAAATGGGTGTGAAAGGGGTCCCCATGTCCTTTAATGTCATAAAATGGAAGCAGAAAGGGGGCTGTCAAGGATTTTACCTCATAAAATGGGCGTAAATGGGGTTTTTCAGTCCCTAATTCCATAAAATAGGTCGAAAACGGGTCCCAATGTCCTTTGATGTCATGAAATGGAAGCATAAAGGGGGTCTCCTGACACATTTACCTCATAAAATGGTTTTAAAAAGGGGTCTGCCAAAGATTTTACTTCACAAAATGGTAGCAGAAAGGGGTTTGTCAATGGTTTTATCTCATAAAATGGGTGTAAAAGGGGTCCCCATGTCCTTTAATGCTATAAAATGGAAGCAGAAGGGGGTCTCCTGACACTTTTACCTCACAAAATGGTTATAAAATGGGGTTTGCCAAGGATTTTACCTCACGAAATGGGCGTAAATCGGGTTTTTCAGTCCCTAATCCCATAAAATGGGTGTAAAAGGGGTCCCCTCATCTTTTAATGCCATAAAATGGCAGCAGAAAGGGGTCTCCTGACACATTTACCTCACAAAATGGTTTAAAAAGGGGTCTCGTGACGCTTTTACCTCAAAAAATTGAATTTAAAAGCGATCTCCCAATGGTTTTACCTCAAAAAATGGATTTTAAAAGGGGTCCCCCACACTTTTACCTCACAAATGGCTGCAAAAAGGGGTCTCCTGATCCTTTAATGCCATAAAATGGTGGCAGAAATGGGTCTGCCAACGGTTTTAACTAAAAAAAATAAAAAAAAAATAAAATTTTAAAATTTAAAGAGGGTTTTTACCTCACAAAATGTTTGTAAAAGGGGTCCCTGGACCCCAACCCCATAAAATGGTAACAGAAAGGGGGTCCCCAAGGCTTTAACCCCATAAAATAATGGTAGAAAAGGGGTTTTTGTATAATTTAACCCCATAAAATATTTATAAAAACGGATTTTTACCTCTTTACCCCCTCCTTCTCCAGGTCCCTGCCCCGTCTGCGCCGCCCCCTGCCGCCGCTTCCCCCTCCCCGAGCAGGTGAGCGGCCGCCATCTTGTGGCCCCCCCCCCACTGGGGGCCGCCATCTTGGATCCCCCCATTCACCCCCATAGGGCCGCCATCTTGGGTACTCCCCACTGGGGGCGGCCATCTTGGATCCCCCCATTCACCCCCATAGGGCCGCCATCTTGGATACTCCCCACTGGGTGCCGCCATCTTGGATCTCCCCATTCACCCCCATAGGGCCGCCATCTTGGATACTCCCCACTGGGGGCCGCCATATTGGATCCCCCCATACTATCCTATTGTGCCGCCATTTTGAATAACCCCCCACTGGATGCCGCCATTTTGCCCCCCCACTGTGGGCCGCCATTTCTCCTCCTCCCCTCCCTCACACCCCCATTTTGGCCCCATTTTGGCCCCATTTTGGCCCCATTTTGGCGCCCCCATTAACCCCTTCCCCCCCTTTTAGCCCCACGAGGCGCCGTTCCTCCGCAGCCCGGCCTCCGTCGCCCGCCAGCGCCTGGCGCACATCTCCCAGGTGAGCCAAACCCCTTGGATTTCCCCCAAAACCACATTTTTCTCCCCATTTTTCGAAGCCCTGAGCTCCTCCCCGCAGGCCTGGCGCTTCCAGCGGGCGCAGGCGGAGCTGCTGCTGGGCTCCCAGCGCCAGGCCGCACGCCGGGCACAGGCGGCGCTGAGGGAGGCCCGCCAGGCGCTGGAGGCCAAGGAGAGGTGAGCGAGGGGATTTTTGGGGAGGGGGCGGCCTCCCCTCCCCCTTTTTTGGCCTCCCCTCCCCCTTTTCGGCCTCCCCCACCCCCCCGGCCTCACCGCTGCCGCCCCGCAGGGAGGCCGAGGCGCTGAGGAAGGAGAACGGGGAGCTCAGGAGGCACCTGCGGGAGGCCGAGGTCCCCCAAATCTTACCCTTTTTACCCCATTTTTCCCCCATTTAACCCCACCCTATTCCCATTTAATCTCCACTTTCCCCATTCTATCCTTTTTTCCCCCTTTTCCCACAAATTCTCCCCATTTTATCACCATTTTACCCCATTTTACCACCATTTTCCCCCATTTTGCCCCCATTTCCCCCAATTTCCCCCCCATTTTTCCCTTTTTACCACTACTTTCCCCCATTTTTCCCACCATTTTCCCCCATTTGGACACCCTTTTCCCCTTTTAACCCCACTTTTCGCCCATTTGACCACCATTTTCCCCCATTTAACCTAAATTTCCCCCAATTAAACCCCCTTTTCACCATTTATCCTCCCATTTTTCCCCATTTTTCCCCATTTCACCCAATTTCCCCCTCTCTTTTCCCCTATTCACCCCATTTTCCCCATTTAACCCCCCAATTTCCCTTTATTTTACCTAATTCTGCTCTATTTAACCCATTTCTCCCCATTTAACCCCCATTTACCCCCAATTTCCCCTATTTACCCCCCGAACTCCCCATTTTCCCCCAAATTTCCCCCTTTAACCCCCCAAATTCCCCTTTAACTCCCCCAATTCCCCATTTTCCTCCCCCAATCCCCCCCTTTTCCCCCCAATCTCCCCCTTAACCCCAAAATTCCCCTTTTTCCCCCCAAATTCCCCCCCAGGTCTCCCCAGGCTGGCGATCGAGCAGGTGAGGCCCCCCCCCGACCCCCTCAATTTTGGGGTCCCCCCCACCCCAGGTGCTCAGCACCCCAAAATTCCCCCCCCAGGAACAGCACCCCCCGGCCGGTCGCCATCACCTCCCCGGTCGAGACAGGTAAGACCCCATTTTTTTCCCTAAAACCCCCCTTTTTACCCCAAAACCCCCCTCCCCCCCCATTTCCCCCAAATCCCCCTTTTTTCCCCCAAACCCCCACCACCCCCATTTCCCCTCCATTCTTTGGGACCCCCCCATTTCTGGGGAGCCCCAAAATCGCGCTTTTTCCCCCCAAAACCCCTCTCCCCCCCCAGTGACCCCCCAGCCCCGGCGGCAGCTCAGCAGCCTGGTAGTGAGGTAACCACAACCCCCCCCCCCAAATTCATAAACACCCCCAAATTTGGGCTTTTTCACCCCAAAACCGTGCCCCCCCGCAGCCGCACGGCGTCGCTGGAGCGGCCCCCACCCCGCGGGACCCCCACTTGGCCGGGTGAGCCCCAAAATCCCCGGGTTTCACCCCAAAAATCCACCTCCCCCCCCCTTCCCCATACACCCTAAGCCTCCCACAAGCCCCGCCCCCTTTGCGTCAAGCCCCGCCCCCTGCACCCAAACCACGCCCCCAGCCCTTAAAGCCACACCCCTACCCCTTAAGCCCCGCCCCCATTCCCTAAGCCCCGCCCACTCACCCCAAGCCCCGCCCACCATTCACAATCCACGCCCCAGCCCATTCTCTTCACTATCCCTAAGCCCCGCCCCCTTAAGGCCACGCCCACTCCTCAAGCCACGCCCCCACCCTCCCCATTCCCTCCCACTAGCCCCAAGCCACGCCCACTCTCCACAAGCCACGCCCCCTCCCTCCCCATTGGCTCCCACTACCCCAAGCCCCGCCCCCTTAACGCTGACCCCGCCCCCTCTCCGCAGTCCCCGCCCCCAGCCTGCCCCGCCACAGGTAAGCTCCGTCACCGCCGGGCGGAAGTCGCCTCCTCATGCCCTCAACCAAGATGGCGGCGCCGCGTTGCCCCTAGCAACCTCCGCTGTTCCGCCCTCCCCCCCTCCGCGTTGCCTGGCAACCGCCGCCATTTTGCTCCCCCTCCCGCCGCGTTGCCGGGCAACCGCCGCCATCTTGCGAGCGCGCCCGGCCGCCGCCATCTTGGGAGGCAAGATGGCGCTGGCCAGCGTCCTGCGGCTCCCCGCCGAGCCCCCCGCGCCCCCCGCCGCCTTCCCGCTCCTCGCAGCCCCCCGGGACGCCCCCGGCCCCCCCCAGAGCCTCGCGGCTCCCCCCTGGGGCACGGCGGAGCCCCCCGGGCCCGGTTTGCAGTTCCTGCACGGGACCACCACGTTGGCTTTTAAGGTGAGGGGGGGTTGGGGGGGCTTTGGGGGGGTGGTTGGGGGGGTTTAGGGGGTCTTTGGGGTGGTTTTGGGGGGTTGGGGGATTTTTGGGGTGGTTTGGGGGGCTTAGAGGTGTCTTTCGGGGGTTGGGGGGGTCCCTGGGGGGTCTTTGGGGGGTTTTGAGGGGTCTTTGGGGGGTTGGGGGGGTCCCTGAGGGGTCTTTGGGGGGTTTAGGGGGGTCTTTGGGGTGGTTTTGGGGTTTTAGGGGGGTCCCCGGGGGTTCTTTGGATGTTTTTCAGGGGCTGGGGGGGTCTTTGGGGAGTTGGGGGGGTTCCCGGAAGTCTTTGGGATGGTTTTGGGTCTTTAGGGGGGTCTTTGGGGTGGTTATGGGGGGCTTAGAGGGGTCTTTCGGGGGTTGGGGGGGGATTCCTGGGGGTCTTTGGGTGGTTTTGGGGGTTTTAGGGGTGTCTTTCAGGGGTTGGGGGGGTCCCTGGAGGGTTTTGGGGGGTCTTTTGGGGGTTGGGGGGTTCCCGTGGGTCTTTGAGGTTATTTTAGGGACCCCCAAAGCCACCTGGGGACCTTGTGGTGGGACTCCAGGTCTACCTAGGGGTTTCCAGGTCTACCTAGGGACCCCGAAGACCACGGGGCCATCGTGGTTGGTCTCCAGGTCTACCTAATGGCCCCCAAGTCTACCTGGGGACCTTGTGGTGGGTTTCCAGGTCTACCTAGGGGTTTCCAGGTCTACCTAGGGTGTTGCAGGTCTACCTAGGGACCTCATGGTGGGCGTCCAGGTCTACCTAGGGACCTCATGGTGGGCGTCCAGGTCTACCTAGGGTCTTGCAGGTCTACCTAGGGACATCGTGGTGGGCCGCCAAGTCTACCTAGGGTCCTGCAGGTCTACCTAGGGACCTCATGGCGGGTCTTCAGGTCTACCTAAGGTTCGCCAGGTCTACCTGGGAACAATGGTGGGTCTTTAGGTCTACCTAGGGTTTGCCAGGCCTACCTAGGGACCTCATGTTGGGTCTCCAGGTCTACCTAGGGACCCCCAAGTCCACCTAGATACCTCATGGTGGGTCTCCAGGTCTACCTAGGGATCTTCAACGCCACTTGGGGACCTCGTGGTGGGTTTCCAGGTCTACCCAGGGTTTTCCAGGTCTACCTGGGGACCACATGGTGGGTCTCCAGGTCTACCTAGGGACCACATGGTGGGCCTGCAGGTCTACCTAGGGACCCCCAAGTCCACCTAGAGACCTCCTGGTGGGCCTCCAGGTCTACTTAGGGACCTCGCGGTGGGCCTCCAGGTCTACCTAATGCCCCATAGATCCACCGGGAGCCCTCCAGCCCCCCCCCAACCCCTCCTCTCCCCCCAGTTCGACCACGGCGTGATGGTGGCGGTGGACTCGCGGGCGACGGCGGGCTCCTACGTGGCCTCGCAGACGGTGCAGAAGGTGATCGAGATCAACCCCACGCTGCTGGGCACCATGGCGGGGGGCGCGGCCGACTGCAGCTTTTGGGAGCGCCTCCTGGCCCGGCAGTGCCGCGTCTACGAGCTGCGCAACAAGGAGCCCATCTCGGTGGCCGCCGCCTCCAAGCTGCTGGCCAACATGGTGTACCAGTACAAGGGCATGGGGCTCAGCATGGGCACCATGATCTGCGGCTGGGACAAGAGGGGGCCAGGTCAGGAGGGTTTGGGGGGGTTTGGGGGGGGTTTGAGGGGGGTTTGAGGGGGTTTTGGGGTCGTGGAGGTCTTAGGTCTTCAAGATGGAGGCCATGAGTTGAGGTTTTGGGTCTTCAAGGTGGAGGACAAGGTGGAGAACTTGGGGTTCTTCAATGGTGGAGGGATTTTGGGGTGGGTCTGGAGGGTTTGGGGGGGTTTTGGGGTGGTTTCAGGGGGTTTTGGGGTGGTGGAGGTCTTAGGTCTTCAAGATGGAGGCTAAAGATGGAGGTTTTGGGGCTTCAAGATGGAGGACAAGGTGGTGGTCTTGGGATTCTTCAATGGTGGGGGGGTTTTGGGGTGGTTTGAGGGGTTTTGGGGTGGTTCCGGGGGTTTTGGGGTGATTCAAGGGGTTTTTGGGGTGGTGGAGGTCTTCAAGCTTTGAGATGGAGGCTAAAGATGGAGGTTTTGGGGTTGAGGCCACCCAATCCTAATCATTTTGGGGATGGAGGCCACCCAACCCCATTTTTTTGGGTAGAGACTGCCCAATTCTACTTCTTTTTTGGGTAGAGGCCACCCAATTCCTCTTCTTGAGGTAGAGGCCGCCCAATCCTCCTTCTTTTTTGGTAGAAGCCGCCCAATTCTCCTTCTTTTTGGGTTAGAGGCCTCCGAATCCCACTTTTTGGGGTAGAGCCCACCCAATCCTCCTTCTTTTTTGGGTAGAGGCCGCCCAACCTCCTTCTTTTTCGGCTGGAGGCCACCCAACCCTACTTCTTCTTGGGGTAGAGGCCACCCAACCCCATTTTTTTGGGTAGAGGCCGCCCAATCCTCCTTCTTTTTGGGGTAGAGACCACAAAACCCCACTTTTTGGGGTAGAGCCCACCCAATCCTCCTTCTTTTTTGGGTAGAGCCCACCCCAACCTCCCTCTTTCCCCCCCCAGGCCTCTACTACGTGGACAGCGAGGGCACCCGCGTGCCGGGCCCGGCCTTCGCGGTGGGCTCGGGCGCCCCCTACGCCTACGGGGTCCTGGACCGGGGGCTGCGGCCGGGGCTGGGGGTGGAGGCCGCCAGGCTCCTGGCCCAACGCGCCATCCTCCACGCCGCGCGCCGCGACGCCTACTCGGGGGGCCGCGTCTCCGTCTACCACGTGGCGCCGGGGGGGTGGCGACGCCTCGCGCAGAGGGACCTGGGGGAGAGGCCCCCCGAGGAGGAGGAGGAGGAGGATGTGTGAGGTGGGTGAGGGGGGGTTTTGGGGGGCATTTGGGGGGGTTTGGGGAGGGTTTCGGGGGGTTTTGGGGGGTTTTGGGGGGGGTTTGGGGCTGGAGGGTGGTGGGTGAGGGGGTGGAGGCTGGGGTTGGGTTAAGAAAATGGAGGCCAAGAGGGTTTTTTGTTTTTTTTTGGGGGGGTTTTGGGGGTGGAGGCCATGGTTGGGGTGAGAAAATGGAGGCCAAGAGGGTTTTGGGGGGGATTTGGGGGGTTTTGGAGGTGGAGGGTGGTGGGAGAGGGGGTGGAGGCCATGGTTGGGTTGAGAAAATGGAGGTCAAGAGGGTTTTGGGGAGGATTTGGGGGTTTTCGGGGGGCGGAGGCCATGATTCAGGTGAGGATATGGAGGCCAAGAGGGTTTTGGGGGGGATTTGGGGGGGTTTTGGGGGGATTTGGGGGGGGTTGGGGGTGGAGGGTGGTGGGTGAGGTGGTGGAGGCTGGGGTTGGGTTAAGAAAATGGAGGCCAAGAGGGTTTTTTGGTTTTTTTTGGGGGGGTTTTGGGGGTGGAGGCCACAGTTGGGTTGAGAAAATGGAGGCCAAGAGGGTTTTTAGAGGGGATTTGGGGGCATTTGGGGGGTTTTGGAGGTGGAGGGTGGTGGGAGAGGGGGTGGAGGCCATGGTTGGGGTGAGAAAATGGAGGCCACGAGGGATTTTGGGGGGGATTTGAGGGGTTTTTGGGGGTTTTGGGGGTGGAGGCTGGTGGGTGAGGGGGGTGGAGGTCATGGTTGGGTTGAGAAAATGGAGGCCAAGAGGGTTTTAGAGGGGATTTGGGAGTTTTTGGGGGGCGGAGGCCATGATTCAGGTGAGGATATGGAGGCCAAGAGGGTTTTGGGGGGGATTTTGGGGGGTTTTGGGGGGATTTGGGGGGGGTTTGGGGGTGGAGGGTGGTGGGAGAGGGGGTGGAGGTTGTGGTTGGGTTAAGAAAATGGAGGCCAAGAGGGTTTTTTGTTTTTTTTGGGGGGTTTTGGGGGTGGAGGCCATGGTTGGGGTGAGAAAATGGAGGCCAAGAGGGTTTTGGGGGGGATTTGGGGGGATTTGGGGGGTTTTGGAGGTGGAGGGTGGTGGGAGAGGGGGTGGAGGCCATGGTTGGGGTGAGAAAATGGAGGCCAAGAGGGTTTTTTGTTTTTTTTGGGGGGGTTTTGGGGGTGGAGGCCATGGTTGGGGTGAGAAAATGGAGGCCAAGAGGGTTTTGGGGGGGATTTGGGGGGATTTGGGGGGCGGAGGCCATGATTCAGGTGAGGATATGGAGGCCAAGAGGGTTTTTGGGGGGGATTTGGGGGGTTTTGGGGGTGGAGGCTGGGGATTTTGGGGTGGAGGCTGATGGTTTTGGGGGTGGAGGCCACAGTTGGGTTGAGAAAATGGAGGCCAAGAGGGATTTTGGGGAGATTTTGGGGGGATTTTGGAGGTTTTTGGGGGTGGAGGCCGGGTTTTTTTTGGAGGTTCTCCTTGGTTCAGGGGGTGGAGGCCGCATTTGCGTTGAGAACATGGAGGCCGGGAGCATTTTTGGGGGGATTTGGGGGGTTTTTGGGGGTGGAGGCCGGGATTTGGGGTCCCAATCCTGGAGGCCGCGTTGTTTCCTTGCAGGCTTCCCATTGGCTGACGGAGGTGTCAATCACTGCAGGGGGCGGGGCCACTGCGGGGATCGCCCCGTCCCCTTCTGGAGTGGCCCCGCCCCCTTTGGTGTTGTCCCCGCCCCCTGCAGCCCATTAAACTCTCTGATTGGTTCCAGCCCCTGCCTGTCATTCATGGGGGTGGGACGGGGAGGGGAGGGGGAGCGAGGAGGGAGCTGCGCATGCGTCAGGGCTCCGGGAGGGGAGGGGGAGCGGGGGCGGAGCCGCGCCGTGCGTCCCCGTGCGTCGCCCCGCCCCTGCCGCGTTCTGATTGGCTGGTGGGGAGGAAGGGGCGGGGCCAAGCGGAAAGCGCGCGGAAGGGAGCGGCGGGAGGGGCCGGGACGGGTTTGGGGTGAAAAAGGGGGAAATTGGGGCTGGGGGGGGGGCCGTGGGGGGATGGGGGGGGGGTTGGGGAGGGGAAGGGGGGAGTTGGGGTGAGAAATGGGGGTTTTGGGAAAATATGAGGGGTTTGGGGTGGGAAATGGGATTTTTGGGTAAAAAAACGTGGATTTGGGGTCATAAATATACGCTTTGGGTTCAAATGTGGGAGATTTGGGGGTAAAGATGGGGGATTTGGGGTGAAAAATGGGAATTTGGGGTTGAGATGGGGAATTTAGGAGGAAAATTGGGAATTTGGGGTTAAAAAGGGACGTTTAGGGTAATAAACAGGGGTTTTGGGGTGAAAAATGGGATTTGGGGTTAAAAATGAGGGTATTGGGGTAAAAATGGAGGTTTGGGGGTGAAAACTGGGGTGAAAAATGGTGATTTTGGGGTTGAAAAGGGAGGTTTGGGATGAGAAATGGGTGTTTGGGGTAAAAAAGGGGGGTTTGGGGTCAAGAAATGGGGATTTGGGGTGAAAAGTTTGAAACTTGGGGGCCAAAAGGGAGTTTGGGGTGAAAAATTGGGAATTTGGGGTGAAAAATGGGGATTTGGGGTCAAAAAGGGGGGGATTTGGGGTGGGAAAAGGGGGATTTGGGGCAAAAAAGGGGGGATTTGGAGTGAAAAATGTGAATTTTGGTGTGAAATGGGAGATTTTGGGGTGAAAAAGGGGGGATTTAGGGCAAAACACACTAATGTGCTGTGGGTAACCCCCCCCTTGCCCCCCATTTAGCGCCATGACGGACCTGGAGGCGGAGCTTCTGGGTGAGAGGGGCGGGGCCAAAAGGGGTGGGATACTTATTATGCAAATGAGATGCAAATTGTATGTAAATTAGATGCTAACGAGCCCCTCCCTCCCCACAGGCCCGGCGCTGCCCCTGCCCCCCCCCGAGGAGCTCCTCCCCCACCCGGGGCTGGGCCGGCTGCTGGCGGCCCTGGGGGCGGGGCCTGAGGGGGCGGGGCCCGAGGGGGCGGGGCTCGGCGCGGCCGGGGGGCGGAGCCTGCGGCGGGCGGAGGCGGAGCTTGGGCGGCAGCGAGCCTCCTGGTTGGCCCACGAGGGGCTCTGGGGGGCGGTGCTGGAGCTGCTGCGGGAGCCCCGCCCCCAGGAGGTGTGGCCTAAAGGGGGAGGGGCCTAAAGGGGGCGTGGCCTAAAAGGGGGCGGGGCTTGGGGTGTAATGGGAAGGCCACGCCCCCTTTCAGGCCCCGCCCACCCTGGAGCTAGCGCTGGCATTGGCCGAGCTGCGCCTGGGCCCGCCCCCATTGGCCGCCCTGCTGCCGCCCCCCCAGGTGAGCCCCGCCCCCTCATTTGAATATTTAATGATGTCATCGGCCACGCCCTCTGACGTCATAAACCACGCCCCCTTTTTCCAACAGGACCCCGCCCCCTTGCGCCAACGCCTGCTGCCATTGGTGGAGCGGCGCCTGGCGGGGAAGGCGGGGCAGCTGGCCGACTACTTCCGGGGGCGGGGCCGTGACGTCACCGCCACTGATGACGTCATCGGTGACGTCACCGCCGTGGCCGAGGAGCTGGCGGCCCAACGGCGCCGCCTGGAGGCCGCCACCGCCCGGCGCCGCCGCCTGGCCGGGCAGCTGGAGAGCGTCCGGCGCCTCTACCCCCAGGTACGCCGCGGTGACGTCATCGGTGACGTCATCGATGATGTCATTGGTGATGTCACGGCCCCGCCCTCGCAGGTTTTGGGGCGCTGCGGGGCGCTGCTGGGGCGGCTGCAGGAGGAGCGGGCGGCGGGGGCGGAGCTGGAGCGGCGCCGGGGGCTCTACCTGGAGGCCAAGGGGGCGGCCACGCTGCTCAAGATCCGGTGGGTGGTGACGTCGTCGTGACATCATCGCGGGGTGTGACGTCATCGCGAGGTGTGACGTCATCTTGACGTGGTGGGGGCCCCGCAGGTTGGAGGAGCTGACGCTGCTGCTGGACACCTACAGACCCGAGGTGCTGGAGGCGCACCGCGTCATCAGGTGCGGCCCCTATCGCCCCACGCTGTCGCGATATACCGTGATATCGCCCCCATATCGCCCTATATTGCCTCATGCTATCACGATATACCATGATATCACCCTATACTGTCCCGATATGCTGCGATATCGCCCCCTATCGCCCCATACTGTCACGATATACCCTGATATCGGACCCATATCGCCCCATACTGTCACGATATAGCATAATATTACGCCATACTGTCATGATATACTGCGATATCACCCCATATCACTCCCTATTGCCCCATACTATCCCGATACCCTCTGATATTGCCCCATTCTACCGCAATATCCCCCTATATCACCTTGTACTATCCCGATATAGCCCCATATCGCTCCCTATCGCCCCATACTATCCCAATATCCCCTGATATCACCCCACATCCCCCTAATATCACCGCATACTGTTGTGATATACCCCAATAGTGCCCCATATCACCCCTTACTCTCGCGATATCGCGCGATATCCCGTGATAGCGCCCCGATGTCGCCCCATATCGCAGGTCGCGCCTGGAGGCGGAGCTATCGCGGGCAGAGGCGGAGCTGTCGGGGGCGAGGGAGGCGCTGGGGGCGCTGCGGGCGCTGGGCCCGGGCTTCCAGGAGGCGGCCGCCGAGTACGGGCGGCTCCGCGAGCGCCTCCGCCACCGCCGCTGGGCCCTGCGCCAGCTCCACCGCCATGACGGTGACGTCAGCGATGACGCCAGCGATGACGTCAGCGATGACGTCACCAAGGATGGAGGCCCGGCGTGAGACAAGATGGCTGCCGGGGGGGGCAAGATGGCCGCTGTGGCAACCACGAGGTCTCCATGGCAACAAGATGGCCGTCACGTTGGCCCCACCCCCTGGTTGCCATGGAGACAGCTGTGGCCAAGCCCCGCCCCCAATAAATTAGCCCCTCCCCCTTTCTGCCCCTCTCTGGCCTCTCATTGGTTGGAATGGGGGGTGGGAGGGGCGTGGCCTCGGTGATTGGCAGCGGGAGGTGGGCGGGGATTGGGTGGGTGGGAGGGGTCTGCGGGGGGTGATTGACAGGCGTGGACAATTGGTGATTGGTTAAGGGGTTTGATTGACAGCGCGGGGCGCGCAGCCATTGGCCAACACCCCAGTGAGGGCGGGGCCTCCCCTCAGCCCCCCTCAGGCGTTTGATTGACAGCCGAGGCTGCACAGCCATTGGCTTAAAGCCTAATGAAGGCGGGACTTAGCTTCCCGCCCTCACCCTTGACTGACAGGCGTCTCCGCGCAGGGATTGGCTCAGCACCCAACGAGGGCGGGACCTCCCCTCAGCCGTTTGATTGACAGCCGAGGCCGCACACCGATTGGCTCACAGTCCAATAAGGGCGGGCCCTCTTTTCCCGCCCAACTCCTTGATTGACACCCGTCCCCGCTCCCCCATTGGCCGAGGGGGCGGGCTCTGCGCCTTTTCTCCCTCCCCATTGGCCGCCGCGGCTTTGGCGGCCGGAAGCGGCTCCTGAGGCGAGGCGGAGGGGCGGCAAGATGGCGGCGGGCGGCCCGGGGGCTGCGGGCGCCGCTCGGGTGTCCAGCGGCCGGGAGCTCGGCTGCGTGCCCGAGGTGGCGGCGGCGCTGGGGGCCGTGGCCCGGCAGGGGTGAGCGGAGCCCTGAAACCCCTGGGTGGTGACCCTGGGGGTGGGGTTTCCGCTGCCCTTTGACCTTTGACCCCTCGTTTTTTTAGGTTTGATTTCCTGGCGGCGCCGCTTTTCCACCCCCGGCACCGCCGCGAGTTCGGGCTCAGCCCCGCCAGGGACAGGCCCGGGCCGCAGACGCGATCGGATCTGCTGCTCAACGGCAGGGGTGAGTGGGGAGGGGGATAGGGGGGTTATAGAGAGTTTAGAGGGGCTATAGGGGTCTTAAAGGGGCTATAAGGGGGCTTAAGGGATTTTAAAGGGGATATAGGGGGGTTATGGGGGATTTAAAGGGAATATAAGGGGGTTTAAGGGAGTTATAGGGGGCTTTAGGGGGATATAAGGGGGCTTTAGGGGATTTAGAGGGGATATAAGGGGCTAAAAGGGGATTTGGGGGGTCTGTAGGGGATTTAGAGGGGTGTATGAGGGGATATAGGGGGCTTAAAGTGGATATAAGGGGGCTATAGGGGATCTGGGGGGTCTGTAGGGGATTTGGGGGGGATATAAGGGGACTTAAAGGGGCTATAAGGGGGCTAAAGGGATTTTAAAGGGGCTATAAGGGGGCTATAGGGGATTTAAAGGGGATATAAAGGGGTAATAGGGGATTTAGAGGGGATATAAGGGGGCTTAAAGGGGATATAAGGGGGCTGAAGGGGATTTGGGGGAGTATAGGGGGGGCTATAGGGGATTTAGAGGGGATATAAGGGGTCTTAAAGGGGATATAAGGGGGTTGCAGGGATTTTAAAGGGGACATGAGGGGGTTATAGGGGATTTATAGGGGCTATAGGAGTCTTAAAGGGGATATAAGGGGGTTATAGGGGGCTTAAAGGGGATTTTGGGGGTCTGTAGGGGATTTAGAGGGGTGTATGAGGGGATATAAGGGGGCTTAAGGGGATTTGGGGGGGGTATAAGGGGACTATAGGGGATTTGGGGCGGTATAGGGGGTCTATAGGGGTCTTAAAGGGGATATAAGGGGGCTATAGGGGATTTGGGGGGGGTATAGAGGGGCTGTAGGGGATTTGGGGGGGTATGGAGGGATATAGGGGGTCTGTAGGGTGTATATAAGGGATTTAGAAGGGCTATGGGGGGCTGAGGAGGGGATATGGAAGGTCTATAGGGGGTCTATATGGGATTTGGGGGGATATAGGGGCTGTATGAGGGGGTATAAGGGAGCTATATTGGATTTGGGGGGGTATGGGGGGATATAGGGGGGGCTGTAGGGTGGATATAAGGGGTCTGTAGGGGATTTGGGGGGGTATAGGGGGTCCATAGGGAATTTAGAGGGGCTGTAGGGGGTTTAGGGGCGATATAGAGACTGTGTAGGGGGTCTGTGGGAGGTTTAGAGGGGCTCTAGGGGATTTGGGGGGGCTATAGGGGGTGTATGGGGGGCTATAGGGGATTTAGATGGGATTTAGGGGGGGTATGGGGGGTCTCTAGGGGATTTGGGGGGGCTATAGGAGCTGGGGAGGGGGTATGGGGGGCTATAGGGGATTTAGAGGGGCCACAGGGGGGATTTAGGGGGACTATTGGGGGTCTGTATGGGACTTCGAGGGGATATAGGGGGCTATAGGGGGTCTCCAGGGGATTTGGGGGGGCTGTAGGGGGTCTGTGGGGTCTTTAGGACCCCTTTAGGACCCCCCCGTCCCCCCCAGACTGGACGACGCTGATCGTGGGCCGCCTGTCGCCATGGATCCGCCCCGACTCCCCCCTGGAGCACGTGCGCAGGAACTCCGAGGCGGTGAGCTGGCCACGCCCCCTCATTTGCAAGCCACGCCCCCTCCCCTACAAGCCCCGCCCACCCTCTGCAAGCCACGCCCACTCTGCATCAAGCCACGCCCCCTCCCACCCGACCCCCCATGACTTCGCATTGAGCCTCAAGCCCCGCCCCCAACGCGAGGCCACGCCCCCTTATTGAAGCCACGCCCCCAAGAACATCCCTACCCACCTAAGCCCCGCCCACTTCCATAAGCCACGCCCCCTTTCAGACCCCCATTGCCCCCACTGAGCCCCTCCCACCAAAACCCCACCCCTGAAGCCCCGCCCCCTTAAGCCCCGCCCACCAGACCCCACCCACTTAAGCCCCACCCCAAACCACCACCCTAAGCCCCTCCCACTCTGGCCACGCCCCCTTTAAGCCCCGCCCACCCCCCCTCCAACCCACCCCACCCCCCTGCCCTCCCCCTCAGACCCCTCCCCTTGCCCCGCCCAGTTAAGCCCCGCCCCCAGGCCCCACCCAGTTAGGCCCCGCCCCCTTGGGCCCCGCCCAGCTAAGCCCCGCCCCCCAGGCCATGCTGCAGGAGCTGGATTTCGGGGCCTACCTGGGGCTGCCGGCCTTCCTGCTGCCCCTGCGCGGCGCCCACAGCCCCAACCTGGCCCGGGTGCTCAGCGCGCACCTGCACAGCGGGCACCACAGCGCCGCCGTGAGCACTGGGAGGGACTGGGAGGGGGACTGGGAGCACTGGGACGGGGCCGGGGGGCACTGGGAGGGGGTATGGGGCAGGTATGGGGGGGTTATAGCAGTTAATGGGGGGTATATAAGGGGTTATTGGGGGTCTGGGGGGGATTGGGAGGGGACTGGGGTGTACTGGGAGGGGATTGGGAGATACTGGGATATACTGGGAGGGCCTGGGATATACTGGGAGGCACTGGGAGGGCTTATAGGGTGGGTATTGGGGTGTTATAGGGGATTATTGGGGGGTTTTGGGGAGTTTTGGGGGGATTGGGGTGTACTGGGAGGTACTGGGAGGGACTGGGATATAGTGAGAGGGGAAATGGGGGCACTGGGAGGGAACTGGGGGACACTGGGAGGGGCCTGGTCGCTACTGGGAGCACTGGAAGGGGGCTGAGGGGCCCTGGGGAGGCACTGGGATGTACTGGGAGGGCACTGGGCTGTACTGGGAGGGCTGAGGGAGGCGGGGGGGGGCTGTTACTGGTCCGTACTGGTCCTTACTGGTCCGTACTGGGGCAGTTCTGGGTGCGGGTGCCGCTGGTGGCCCCTGAGGACTCGCGCGATGACGTCATCGAGAACGACCCCACCGGGGCCGGGGAGGAGGGGGCGGCCGAGGAGCGCACCTGGCACTGGTGGGCACTGGGATATACTGGGATATACTGGGAGGGGACTGGGATATACCGGGAGGGGGCTGGAAGGGGTGCTGGGAGAGACTGGGAGGGTTTTGGGGTGAAAAGTGGGGATTTGGGGGCCGGAATCAGGGGGAGGAGGGGGAGAAGGGAGGGCTGGGTGGGTTTTGGGGTGAAAAATGGGGATTTGGGGGAAAAATGGGGGTTTTTGGGGAAAAAGTGGGATTGTGGGGGGAAAAGGGGATTTGGGGTCAGAGAGCAGGGTTTTGGGGTTAGAAGGGAGGGATTTGGGGGTAAAAAAGGTCTCAAAAAGGGAAATTTAGGGTCAAAAGGGGGATTTGGGGGTCGAGAGGGGGATTTTTGGGTCAAAAAGTGGCATTTTTGGGTCAAAAACCTGGGTTTTGGGTCAAAACTGTGAAATTGGGGGTAAGAAGGAGGGTTTTGGGCCAAAACCGTGGGATTTTGGGGGCTGAGGGAAATCATTGGGGCGAGAAGAGGAGGTTTTGGGCTCATTTTGGGTCTAAAAACGGGGATTTTGGGTCCGGCAGGTGGCACAACTTCCGCACCCTCTGCGACTACAACAAGCGGGTGGGCGTCGGTGAGTGGGGGCGGGGCCTAAGGGGGGCGGGGCCTCACCGGGAAGGGGGCGGGGCTTCACCGGGAGGGGGCGTGGCTTCAGGAAGGGGGCGGGGCTTAAGCCTTGGGGAACCACATGGGGGTATCAGAGGGGGCGGGGCTAAACCAAGGGGGGGCGTGGCTTATAAAAGGGGCGTGGCTTAATGAAGGAGGTGTGGCCAATCCCAGGGGGCGTGGCCTAAGCCTTTAAATGGGTCCCATAGGGGGGCATTAGGGGGGGTGGGGCCAAACCAGGGGGGCGTGGCTTAACTTAGTGGGCGTGGTCTAGCCATAAGGGGCGTGGCTTCATGAAGGGGGTGTGGCCTAACTGAGGGGGCGTGGCCTAAGCCTTTAAATGGGTCCCATAGGGGAACCATAGGGGGGTGTCAAGGGGGGGTGGGGCCAAACCAGGGGGGCGTGGCTTAATAAAGGGGCGTGGCCTCTCGAAGGGGGCGTGGCTTAACGAAGGGGGCGTGGCCTGACTGTCCCCGCCCCCCCCCAGCGCTGGAGGTGGGCCCGGACCTGCCGTCGGGGGCGGCGCTGGAGCGCTGGCTGGGGGAGCCCCTGCGGGCGGCCCTGCTGCCCACCAGCCTCTTCCTCACCAACAAGAGGGGCTTCCCCGTCCTCTCCCGCCCGCACCAGCGCCTGCTCGGCCGCCTGCTCAAGGTTTGGGGCGAAAAACAGCGATTTTGGGGCATTTGGGGGGGTTATAGGGTCCATATGGGGTCATTATGGGGGGTTATAGGGGGTTATAGGGGATTTTGGGGGGTTATTTGGGGTCCTGGGGGGGCTTCCCCGTCCTCTCCCGCCCACACCAGCGCCTGCTCGGCCGCCTGCTCAAGGTTTGGGGGGAAAAACGGCGATTTTGGGGCATTTGGGGTGGTTATGGGGCTGGGAAAGGGGAGATATGGGGGGCTATAGGGGGTTATGGGGGGGTTTTGGGGGGTTATTTGGGGTCCTGGGGGGGCTTCCCCGTCCTCTCCCGCCCGCACCAGCGCCTGCTCGGCCGCCTGCTCAAGGTTTGGGGCCAAAAACGGCGATTTTGGGGCTTTTTGGGGGGTTCTGGGGTCAGTATGGGGGGTTATATGGGGGTTATGAGGGGTTATTTGGGGTCATGGGGGAGGTTTTGGGGTATAATGGGGGGCTTCTGGGGTGGTTATGGGGCTGGGAGGGGGGTTGTGGGGCAGTTGTGGGGCTGGGGGAGAATCTGTGGGTCCCGGCCCCAGATCTATGGGGCAGGGCATGGTTCTATGGGGCAGAATAAGAGATTTAGGAGTCCCAGCCCCACATCTATGGGGCAGGTCATGGCTCTATGGGTCCCGCTATGGGCTCTATGGGTCGCAGCCCCACATCTATGGGGCAGGCCATGGGTCTATGGGTCTTGGCATTGGTTCTATGGGTCTCAACCTCAAATCTGTGGGGCAGGCTGTGGGTTTATGGGTCCTGGTCCCGGTTCTATGGGGCAGGCTATGGGTCTAGGGATCCCATTATGGGCTCTATGGGTCCAGCCATGGCCCTATGGGTCCCAGCCCCACATCTATGGGTCCCAATATCAGATCTATGGGTCCTGGTCCTGGTTCTATGGGGCAGGCTATGGGTCTCTGGCTCCTGTTACGGGCTCTGTGGGGCAGACCCTGGCTCTGTGGGTCCCGCTATGGGTCTGACCCCCCCGCCCCCCAGCTGGAGGTGCAGGTGGTGCTGTGGGGCGCCCCCCACCACGGGGGGAAGCCGCTGGGGGCCTACCTGCAGTACCTGGAGCACCTGGGGCAGAGCCGGCCCCCCCCCTCCGCCTACGAGCTCTTCGCGCGCGGCTACGAGGACTACCTGCAGTCCCCCCTGCAGGTGGGCGGGGCCACGGGGAGGGGGCGGGGCCAAGGGGAAAGGGGCGGGGCTAAAGGGAAGGGGGTGGGGTTAAGGGGAAGGGGGTGGGGGTAATGGGGAGGGGTGGGGGTAGGGAAAGGGGGGGGGAAAGGGGGCGTGGTTTGGCCAAAGGGGGCGTGGTTTGATAAAAGGGGGCGTGGCTAACACAAGGGGGCGTGGTCAAGCTGAAGGGGGCGTGGCTAATAGGAAGGAGGCGGGGCTAAGCCAAAAAGGTGAAGGGGTGGGGGGAGGGGGAGAAAGGGGGGGCGTGGTTTGGGAAAAGGGGGCGTGGTCTGGTCAAAAGGGGGCGTGGTTTGGTCAAGGGGGCGTGGCTAACCCCAAAGGGGGCGTGGCTAACCCAAAAAGGGGCGGGGCAGGGAGGGGAAAGGGAGAAAGGCAGGGGGTGGGTGGAAAAAAGGGGCGTGGCTTGGCCAAAGGGGGCGTGACTTAGCCTAAGGGGGCGTGGTTTGATCTAAGGGGTGTGGCCAATCAGAGGGCGTGGCTTGGGGTGGGCGGGGCCTTGGTGGGCGGGGCCTGTGCCCATTGATTCCCATAGGGAATGAATGGGGAACAAAGGAGGGGGCGTGGCTTAAGGAGGGGGCGTGGCTTAAGGAGGGAGGGGGCGTGGTTTAGCGAGAGGGGGGCGTGGCTTCGTGCTGAGGGGGCGTGTCCCCCGCTGGCCCCGCCCCCCGGCAGCCCCTGATGGACAACCTGGAGTCGCAGACCTACGAGGTGTTCGAGAAGGACCCAATCAAATACTCCCAGTACCAGCAGGTGGGCGGGGCTTGGGGCCTGGGGGGCGGGGCTTCGTGCAGAGGGGGCGGGGCCACGTGTGGCCACGCCCCCTAATTGGCCACGCCCCCTTTTCTAGGCCATCTATAAGTGTTTGCTCGACCGCGTGCCCGAGGAGGAGAAGGACAGCAACGTGCAGTGAGTGCCCTGTGGGGCGCTGTGGGGCGCTGTGGGGTGGCTATGGGGTATCTATGGGGTGATGTGGGGCACTATGGGGTGTCTATGGGGCACTATGGGGTGATGTGGGGTGCTGTGGGGTATCTCTGGGGCAATGTGGGGTGTCTATGGGGCACTATGGGGTGTTGTGGGGTGGCTGTGGGGCTCTATGGGGTGCCTATGGGGTATCTATGGGGTGCAATGGGGCGCTATGGGGCACTTTGGAGTGTTTATGGGGCGCTATGGGGTATCTATGGGGTGATGTGGGGCACTATGGGGTGTTTATGGGGCACTATAGGGTGCTAAGGGGTATCTATAGGGCACTGTGGGGTGCTACGGGGTGCTCTGGGGTATCTATGGGGTGTCTATGGGGCTCTATGGGGCATTATGGGGTGTCTGTGGGGCATCTATGGGGTGCTATGGGGCTCTATGGGGTTGCTATGGGGCGGCCGTTGGGCTGTATGGGTACCTATGGGGCTCTATGGGGTGTCTATGGGGTGCTGTGGGGTATCTGCGGGGCTCTATGGGGCACTATGGGGTATTTATGGGGTGTTTATGGGGCTCTATGGGTCGCTGTGGGTCTCTATGGGGTATCTATAGGGTGTTTATGGGTCATTGTAGGGCTCTATAAGGTATCTATGGGTCTCTATGGGGCTCTATGGGTCTCTATGGGTCTCTATGGGGTCCCTATGGGGTCTCTATGGGTCTCTATGGGTCTCTATGGGGTCCCTATGGGTCTGTGTGGGTCGCTGTGGGTCTGACCCCCGCCCCACAGGGTGGTGCTGGTGCTGGGCGCGGGGCGGGGGCCCCTGGTGAACGCCACCCTGCGGGCAGCGCGCCAGGCGGCACGGAGAGTGCGCGTCTACGCCGTGGAGAAGAACCCCAACGCCGTCGTCACGTGAGCGCCCCACAGCGCCCCATAGACACCCCATAACTGCCCTATAACCACCCCATAACTGCCCCATAAGCATCACGTAACCATCCCATAAACATCCCATTAACATCCCATAACCGCCCCATAACCACCCCGTAGCAACCCCATAGCGACCCCATAACCGCCCCATAACTGCCCCATAACGATCCCATAACTGCCCCATAACCAGACCATAAATATCCCATAGCGACCCCATTAACATCCCATAGCGCCCCATAACCGCCCCATAACCGCCCCATAACCACCCCATAACTGCCCCATAGAGACCCCACACCGCCCCATAGCCCCGCCCCCACCCCATGTCCCCGCCCCTGACCCCGCCCCTTTCCCTGTAGCCCCTCCCTCTGCCCCATAGCCCCACCCCCTAACCCCATTCTTGACCCCATAACCCCACTCCCTTCCCCCATAGCCCCCTCCCACCGCCCCATAGCCCCTCCCCTGGCCCCGCCCCCCACCCCATAGCCCCGCCCCCTCCCCGTAGCCCCGCCCCTGACCCCGCCCCCCTTTTGGCAGGCTGGAGAGCTGGCAGTACGAGGAGTGGGGGGCGCAGGTGACGGTGGTGCCGCGGGACATGCGCGAGTGGCGGGCGCCCGAGGCCGCCGACCTGCTGGTGTCCGAGCTGCTCGGCTCCTTCGGGGACAACGAGCTGTCCCCAGAGTGCCTCGACGGGGCCCAGCCCTGCCTCAAAGGTGGGGGGGGGGACGGGGAGGGGGTTTGGGGTCAATAGGGACGGGTTTGGGGTCAATAGGGATGGGTTTGGGGTCAATGGGGTCAATAGGGGCGGGTTTGGGGTCAATGGGGACGGGTTTGGGGTCAATAGGGGCGGGTTTGGGGTCAATAGGGATGGGTTTTGGGGGGTTTGGGGTCAATGGGGTTGGGTTTGGGGTCAATAGGAATGGGTTTGGGGTCATTGAGGATGGGTTTGGGGTCAATAGGGACAGGTTTGGGGTCAATAGGGATGGGTTTCGGGGAGTTGGGGTCAGTGGGGATGGGTTTGGGGTTAATAGGGATGGGTTTGGGGTCAATAGGGTCAAGTTTGGGGGAGCTGGGGTCAATAGGAATGGGTTTGGGGTCAATAGAAACAGATTTTGGGGTCAATGGGGACGGGTTTGGGGTCAATGGGGACGGGTTTGGGGTCAATGGGGACGGGTTTGGGGTCAATGGGGATGGGTTTGGGGGAGTTGGGGTCAATGGGGACGGGTTTGGGGTCAATAGGGACGGGTTTGGGGTCAATAGGGGCGGGTTTGGGGTCAATGGGGATGGGTTTTGGGGGTTTTGGGGTCAATAGGGACAAGTTTGGGGTCAATAGGGGCGGGTTTGGGGTCAATAGGGTCAAGTTTGGGGGTGTTGGGGTCAATAGGAATGGGTTTGGGGTCAATAGGGACAGGTTTGGGGGTTTTGGGGTCAATAGGGATGGGTTTGGGGTCAATGGGGATGGGTTTGGGGGAGTTGGGGTCAATAGCGACGGGTTTGGGGTCATTAGGGGTGGGTTTGGGGTCAATAGGGATGGGTTTGGGGTCATTGAGGATGGGTCTGGTGTCAATGGGGATAAGTTTTGGGGTGTTGGGGTCAATAGGGGCAGGTTTGGGGTCAAAAGGAGCAGGTTTGGGGTCAATAGGGGCAGGTTTCGGGTCAATGGGGTCAATAGGGACGGGTTTGGGGTCAATAGGGTCAAGTTTGGGGGAGTTGGGGTCAATAGAGACAGGTTTTGGAATCAATAGGGGCAGGTTTGGGGCCAGTAGGGACAGGTTTGGGGGTTTTGGGGTCAATGGGGACGGGTTTGGGGTCAATGGGGGCGGGTTTGGGGTGTTGGGGTCAATGTGGATGGGTTGGGTGCCTGTTTTTGGGGTTGGGGTCCGTTTTTTGGGGCGTAATGGCGTGTTTTTGGGGTCATGGGGTGGGTTTTTGGGTCATGGGGTTTGTTTGGGGATTGTGGGGTGGGTTGTGGGGCTGTGTTTTGGGGTCAATTTGCCGGGATTTGGGATTTTGGGTCTATAAGGACAGGATGTGAGCATTTTGAGGCCGTTGGGTTTGGGCTGGATTTTTGGGGTGTAAAACTGGCTGTTTGGGATTTTGGGCTGGGTTTTTGGGTTTTGGGGTGGGTTTTGGGATCGTGGTGTGGGTTTGGGGGTCAATGGGGCTGTGTTTTGGGGTCAATTTGCCGGGATTTGGGATTTTGGGTCTATAGCGCCGCGATTCGGGGCCATTTTGTTCGGTGCCTGTCTGTGGGGTTGGGGTCCGTTTTTTGGGGCGTAACTGGGTGTTTTTGGGGCACAGAGGGGGGCGTGAGCATCCCCTGCTCCTACACCTCCTTCCTGGCCCCGCTCTCCTCCTCCAAGCTCTACAACGAGGTGCGCGCCTGCCGAGAGCGCGACCGCGACCCCGAGGTACGGGATTGGGGTCATTTCGGGGGAATTTGGGGTCTTTGTGGCGTCTTGGGGTGGTCCGGGGGGGATTTGGGGTCTTTGGGGTTCATTTGGGGGGGGGGGTTGGGGTCCTTTGGGGTCTTTGGGTGGTCATGGGAGTCTTTGGGGTCTATACAGGGTCTTTTGGGGGGGTTTTGGGGTCATTTGGGGTCTTGGGAGGGGATTTGGGGTCTTTGGGGGTCATTTGGGGTCTTGGGGTGGTCATGGGGAGTCTTGGGGGTCTTTACAGGGTCTTTGGGGGGGGATTTGGGGTCATTTGGGGGGGATTTGGGGTCTGGGGGAGGTCTTGGAGGGTCGTTGGGGTCCTGGGAGGGGGTTTGGGGTCATTTGGGGGCTTTAGGGGGGATTTGGGGTCATTTGGGGTCCTGGGGGATCTTTGGGGATCATTTGGGGTCTTTGGGAGCTCATTTTGGGGGTCTTTTGGGGGGGGATTTGGGGTCTTTTGGGGGTGATTTGGGGTCTTTAGGGGAGATTTGGGGTCTTTTGGGGCTCTTTGGATCTTTTGGGGGTTTTGGGGTCTTGGGTTGGCCATGGGGGGTCTTAGGGGTCTTTTGGGGGGGTGGATTTGGTTTTTTTTGGGGGGAATTTGGGGTTTTTGGGGTCTTGGGTTGACCATGGGGGGATCTTGGGAATCTTGGGGTGGTCTTGGGGTCTTTTGGGGCTCTTTGGATCTTTTGGGGGTTTTGGGGTCTTGGGGGGTTCTTTGGGGTCTTGGGGGTCTTTTGGGGGGGTGGATTTGGGTTTTTTTGGGGGGGAATTTGGGGTTTTTGGGGTCTTGTGTTGGCCATGGGGGATCTTGGGCATCTTGGGATCTTTTGGGGATTTTGGGGTCTTGGGGGGGTCTTTGAGGTTTTGGGTTGGGCATGGGGTCAGGGCGGGGTCAGGGCGGGGTCCGATGATGTCATGATGACGTCATGATGACGTCACCGTGCCCCCAGGCGCAGTTCGAGATGCCGTACGTGGTTCGGCTGCACAACTTCCACCAGCTGGCGCCCCCCCAGCCCTGCTTCTCCTTCCGGCACCCCAAAACTGGTGAGGGGCGGGGCCTGGGGGGGGCGGGACACGCCCATAAAGGGGGCGGGGCCTCCTGGACCACGCCCACAAAGGGGCGGGGCCTCGGGGGGACAATGAATGAAGTGGCGCCATTCACCTACCTTGGCTCCTCCCCCTTTTATAGTAAAAGGGGCGTGGCCTTGGGGGACACGCCCATAAATGGGAGGGGCTCGTAGACCACGCCCATAAAGGGGAGGGGCTCCTGGACCACGCCCACAAAGGGCGGGGCCTCGGGGGAGACAATGAATGAAGTGGCGCCATTCACCTACCTTGGCTCCTCCCCCTTATAGTAAAAGGGGCGTGGCCTCCGGGGACACGCCCACAATGTGGGCGGGGCCTCCTAGAGCATGCCCATATTTGGGTGGGGGTATTTTAGACCACGCCCACAAGTGGGCGGGGCCCCAGGGATACACAATGAGAGGGCGGCGCCGCCCCACCTTGGCTCCGCCCCCTTTTATACCAAAAGGGGCGTGGCCTAGGGGAAGGGGGGCGTGATCTATGAAAAGGGGGCGTGGCTTAGCGGTGACCACGCCCATTTTTTAGACCACACCCACAAAGTGGGCGGGGCCTCAAAGTGTCAATAAGGCAATGTGACGCCCTCCAACCATGCGGCGCCGCCCCACCTTGGCTCCGCCCCCTTTTATACCAAAAGGGGCGTGGTCTATGAGAAAGGGGCGTGGCCCAGGGTTGACCACGCCCCCTTTAGACCACGCCGAGTGGGCGGGGCCTCCTGGAGTGTCAATGATGCTCCAACCACATGGCGCCACCCAACCTTGGCTCCGCCCCCTTTTATACAAAAAGGGGCGTGGCCTAGGGGAAAGGGGCGTGGCCTATCGCTGACCACGCCCCCTTTTTTGGCACAGACCCCGCCCAGGACAACAGCCGGTACGTGCGGCTGGCGTTCCGCGTGGAGGTGAACACCGTCCTGCACGGCTTCGCCGGCTACTTCGAGACCACGCTCTACGGGGACATCACCCTCAGTGAGGGGCGGGGCCTGGGGGGGCGGGGCTTAAGGGGGCGGGGCTTAAAGGGGTGGGGTCTCAGGGGGCGGGGCCTGAAGGGGTGGGGCCCAAAGGGGGAGGGGCTTGGAGGTATTGGTCAATGGGATCAATGGTGGAGGGTTGGGGTTGGGGTGGGGTCAAGGGGCGGGGCTTAAAGGGGGAGGGGCTTAACGGGGTGGGGCTACAGAGGGAGGGGCTTAAGGGGGTGGGGTCTCGGGAGGCGGGGTCTAAAGGGGTGGGGTCTAGAGGGGTGGGGCTTGAGGGTCATTGATAGTCAATGGGGTCAATGGTGGAGGGTTGGAGTAAAGGGGGCGGGGCTTAAAGGGGCGTGGCTTAAAGGGGGAGGGGCTTAAAGGGGTGTGGTTCAAGGGGGCGGAGCCTAAGAGGGTGGAGTCTAAGGGGGTGGAGCCTAAAGGGGGAGGGGGCTAAAGGGGGCGGGGCTTGAGGGTCATCAATGGGCAATGGGGTCATTGAGGATTGGAGTAAAGGGGGTGGGGCCTAATGGGGGTGGGGCTTAGAGGGGTGGGGTTCTAGGGGGTGGGGCTTAAGGGGGTGGGGTCTCAGGGGGCGGGGCTTAAGGGGGTGTGGTCGCAGGGGGCGGGGCCTAACGGGGCGTGTCCCCGCAGGTATCCGCCCCGAGACGCACTCCCCGGGGATGTTCTCCTGGTTCCCCATCTTCTTCCCCATCAAGGTGAGGGGCTCCCGGTGCACACCAGTACAAACCAGTACACACCAGTATACACCAGTATAGTCCAGTTCCCTCCCAGTACCCCCCCCCCAGACCCCCTACAGACCCCATATCACCCCCAGAACTCCCCAGAACCTCCATAAAACTCCTCCTAGTAAATCCCAGTCCCTCCCAGTACACACCTGTACAAACCAGTACGCACCAGTATACACCAGTACAGACCAGTTCCCTCCCAGTACCCCCCCCAGACCCCCTACAGCCCCCGTATCACCCCCAGAACCTCCCTAAAACCCATCCCAGTCCCTCCCAGTATAGCCCAGTCCCCTCCCAGTACAGACCAGTACATCCCAGTCCCTCCCAGTACATCCCCGTACACCCCAGTACACCCCATAACCCCCTCCATCACCCCCACAAGACCTCAGAACCTCCCTAAAACCGCTCCCAGTACAGCCCAGTCCCCTCCCGGTCCCTCCCAGTACAGCCCAGTACATCCCAGTACACCCCAGTTCCCTCCCGGTACCACCCCCAGACCCCCATTGCCCCCCTATATCACCCCCAGAACCTCCCTAAAGCCCCTCCCAGTCCCCCCCAGTATCTCCCAGTCCCCTCCCAGTATATCCCAGCCCCTCCCAGTACATCCCAGTACCTCCCCGTCCCCTCCCAGTATATCCCAGTGCCTCCCAGTATAAACCAGTAAGCTCCCAGTCCCCCCCAGTCCCCCCAATCCCCCACCAATCCCCTCCCAGTCCCCCCCAATCCCCTCCCAGTCCCTCCCAGTCCCTCCCATTTCCCCCAATCCCCCACCAATCCCCTCCCAGTCCCTCCCAGTCCCCCCCAGTAACCCCCCCCTCTCCCCCCACAGCAACCCCTGGCGGTGCGGGCGGGGGAGGAGGTGGCGGTGGCGTTTTGGCGCTGCGCCACCCCCAAAAAAGTTTGGTACGAGTGGGCCGTGACCGCGCCCGCCTGCTCCGCCCTGCACAACCCCACCGGGCGCTCCTACACCATCGGCCTCTGAGACCCCCAAAAACCGACCCCAAAAAAGCGCCCGCCGAAAACAACGACCCCAAAAACCACCCCAATAAAGCGGCCTCCGAAAAACAAAGCCCCCTCCTGGCGGACATCTTGGGGCGGTGGGGGCGTCTTGGGAGGGTTTTTTGGGGGGTTTTGGGGGGTTTTAAGGGGGGTTGGGGGGGATTTGGGGAGTGGTTTTGACACTGGGGGGGGTTTGGGGTTTGGGGCAGCCATCTTGGGAGGGCGGCAGCCATATTGGGAGGGCAGCGGCCATCTTGTGGGGGGCTTTTTGGGGGTTTTAAGGGGGATTTGGGGGTATTTGGGGGTATTTTGGGACTGTTTTAGATACTGGGGGGGTTATAAGGGAGAATTGGAGGGGTTTCGGGTGGGGAGGGAAGTGGGAGGGGGCAGCGGCCATCTTGGGAGGGGGACAGTCCTCTTTTTGGAGGGTTTTAAGGGGGATTTGGGGGGATTTTGGGGCTGTTTTCAACACTGGGGGGTTTATGAGGGATAATTGGGGGGGGATTGGGTGGGGGGAAGCGGGAGGGGGCGGCAGCCATCTTGGGAGGGGGGCGGATGCCCTATGGGGGTCCTTTTATTTTATTTTTTAAGGGATTTTTGGGATTTTGGGGCCTGTTTCCACCCCGGGGGGGGTCGCCAGGCCGTGTTGGGGGGGTTGGGGGGTGGGGGGAGGCCGCTTTGCCCCCCCCAGAGCCGCCGCCATCTTGCTCAGGCTTCACCCGGGCCGACCAGGCCGCGTCTCCATGGCAACAGCGCGGGGGGCGGAGCCTCGGCGACGTCACGGGGCGGGGCGGGGCCGCGTCTCCATAGCAACCGCGCCGCCCCTCCCTCCCCTTTCCCCCCGGACCAATCAGCGGCGCCGCTCCTTAGCCCCGCCCCTTGGTGGAGCGGCAACCAATCGCAGCGCGGCGGGGCGGCTCCGCGAGCCAATCGGCGCGCGGCGTGGGCGGGGCCTGTTCCGCGCCTGCGCGGTGCGCAGGGGGCGGGGGGAAGGTTCTGGAGGCCGCCGCCATCTTAGCGCCGCGTCCCGGCCGCCGCCGCCGCCGCCGCCAGCCGGGAGGGGCCCGGTGAGGGGAGGGGGGGGCGGCCGTGACGTCACGGGGCGTGACGTCACCCGGCGTGACGTCACCGGGCGGGGGGGGGGTTGAGGAGAGGGGTTGGGGGGGGGGGAGGGGGCCTGGAGGCGGTGGGGGGGGGGGAGCGGGGCGCGCATGCGCGGGGGGAGGGGGCGGGGCCTGAAGGGGGCGGGGCCTAAAGGGAGGGGGCGGGGCTTAAAGGGGGCGGGGCCTCGCTGCCGGGGCCTGGAGGGGAGGGGGAGGGGGCACGGCCCTAAGGGGGGGGGGGAGGGGGTTTACGGGGGTGTGACGTCACTACCGGGGGGCGTGACGTCACGGCGCGGGGCGTGACGTCACCGGGGGGGTCTGAGGGTGACGTCACTTCCCGCGCAGGAGCCGTCGGAGGGGGGAGAGCCCCCCCCCAGCAGCGGGAGGGGGGGATGGAGGCGGGGGGCTCCACCCCGCTGCCTGACGCGGTGAGTGTGACGTCATCGGGGGGCGTGACGTCATCGGGGGGGCGGGGTGACGTCATGGGGTGACGTCATGGGGGGGCCTCATGGGGGTGGGGTGGGGGCTGGGGGCGGTTTGGGGGGGTTATGGGGGGGTTATGGGGGGGGAGGGGGTGGGGTCACGGGGGGTCACGGGGTCACTGAGGGGTCACGGGGTCACCAGGGGTCATGGGGGGGTCACGGGGGGGTCACGGGGTCGGGGGTTATGGGGGAGTGAGGGGGGGCTGGGGGGGTTTTGGGGGCGTTTTGGGGATTTGGGGTCTGTTTTGGGGGCATTTGGGGGTTTTGGGGTCATTTCGGGGCCTTTTTGGGGTTTTGGGGCTGTCATGGGGGCGTTTTGGGGCCATTTTGGGGGGTTTGGGGTCTGTTTTGGTTCTGTTTTGGTGTTTTTGGGGTCATTTTAGGGCTGGTTTGGGGTTTTGTGGCTCTTATGGGGTCGTTTTGGGGCCATTTTGGGGGATTCTGGGTCTGTTTTGGGGCCATTTTAGGGTTTTTGGGGTTATTATGGGGCCATTTTGGGGCTTGCGGTGTGTTTTGGGGTGATTTTATGTCTCTTTTGGTTCCCTTTTGGGGCAGTTTTGGGGCTGTTTAGATTCTTTTCGGGGTCACTTTGGGGTCATTTCAGGATTTTGGGGTTGTTTGGCTTCATTTTGGGTCCATTTTGGGTCCATTTTGGGTCAGTTTTGTGGGCTTTTGGGGTTATTCCTGGTCCATTTTTGTTTGTTTTTCTTTGGTTGTTTTGGGCCAGTTTGGGTCTTTTTGGGTCCGTTTTGGGATTTTCAGTCTGTTTTGGGGTCATTTTCTGTCCGTTTTGGGTCCCTTTTGGGGCCATCCTGGGTCTGTTTTGGGGTCATTCTGGGTCCATTTTGTGGGTTTTTGGGGTCATTCCGTGCCCATTTTTGTCTTTTGGGGGGCGTTTTTGGGGCAGTTTTGGTTCTTTTTGGATCCATTTTGGGGTTTTGGGGTCATTATGGGGCCATTTTATGTCCATTTTGGGTACGTTTTGGGGCTATTTTGGGTATGTTTTGGGGCCATTTTATGTCAGTTTTGGGTCCATTTGGGGCTATTTTGGGTCCATTTTGGGTCAAATTTGTGGGATTTTTGGGTCATTCTGTGTCCATTTTTTTTTTGTGCTGTTTTTGGGGCTGTTTGGGTTCATTTGGGGCTTTTTGGGGGTTATTATGGAGTGATTTTGGGTACATTTTGAGGCCGTTTTATGTCCTTTTTGGGGCTATTTTGGTCGATTTTGGGTCAATTTTGTGGGATTTTCGGGTCGTTCCAGGTCCATTGTTGTTTTTTGGTCTGTTTTTGGGGCTGCTTGGGTTCATTTTGGGTCCATTTTGAGGTTTTTAGGGGCTATTATGGAGCCATTTTGGGGCTATTTTGGGGTCATTTTCTGTTCATTTTGGGGCTATTTTGGGTCGATTTTGGGTCCATTTTGTGGGATTTTTGAGTCATTCCAGGTCCATTATTGTTTTTGAGGCTGTTTTTGGGGCCGTTTGGGTTCATTTTGGGTCCGTTTTGGGCTTTTTAGGTGATATTATGGAGCATTTTGGGTCCATTTTAGGGCCATTTCCATGTCTGTTTTGGGTCGATTTTGGGTCGATTTTGTGGGATTTTCGGGTCATTCCAGGTCCGTAATTATTTTTTGGGCTGTTTTTAGGGTTGCTTGGGTTCATTTTGGGTCCATTTTGGGCTTTTTAGGGGTTATTACGGAGCATTTTGGGTCCATTTTGGGGCTATTTTGGTCAATTTTGTGGGATTTTGGGGTCATTCCGTGTCCGTTCTTGTTTCCCGGGCTGTGTTCGGTGCCGCTCGGGTTGATTTTGGGTCCATTTTGGGCGTTTTTGGGCCAGGCGGACGCCATGACGTCGGACGACTTCGACATCGTCATCGAGGCCATGCTGGAGGCGCCCTACAAGAAGGAGGAGGTGGGCGGGGCTTAGGGGAGGTGGGCGGGGCTTAGGGGAGGTGGGCGGGGCTTGAGGCGGGAGGGGGCGGGGCCTAAGGTGGGAGGGGGCGGGGCTTGGGGGCACCTGGAGGGGATTTTGGGGGTAATTAAAGGGATTTTGGGGGTGGTTTTGAAGGGTTTTGGGGGGGTTTAAGGGGATTTTGGGGGTGTTTTAGTTTTTTTTTAGGGTTTTTAGGGTTGTTTAAGGGGGTTTTGGGGGCGTTTAAGGGGATTTTGGGGTTATTTCAGGCGTTTTAGGGTCAGTTTAAAAATTTCGGGGTTATTTCAGGGGTTTTAGGGTGACTTTAAAGGTTTTGGGGTTATTTAAGGGATTTTGGGGGCGTTTTAGGGGTTTTAGGGTCATCTAAAGGGGTTCAGGTTAAGGGTTTTGGGGGTGTTTAAGGGGATTTTGGGGTTATTTCAGGGATTTTAGGGTCACTTAAAAGGTTTTGGGGTCATTTTAGGGGTTTTAGGGACAGTTTAAGGGGATTTGGGGGTATTTTTAGAGGGTTTTGGTGGCATTTAATGGGATTTGGGGGTATTTAACGGGAATTTAGGGTCACTCAAGGGGATTTTGGGGTCACTTGAAGAGGTTTTGGGGTCATTTCAAGGGGTTATGAGACTTCTAAAAGGGTTTTGGGGTCAATTAAAGGGATTTTGGGGCCATTTAAGGGCATTTTGGGGACTTTTAAAGGGGTTTGGGGATCCCTAAAGAGGTTTTGGGGCCGTTTCTGGGCTTTTGGGGTCTGCCCCTGACGCCCCCACTGCTTCCAGGCCCAGCCCGGCCCCTCCAAGCCGCCGACGGAGCCCCCCCCCCCGCAGGTGAGGCCGCTTTTGGGGTGAAAAATGGCAATTTTGGGTCCGGGAGGGGGGAATCTGGGAGATTTGGGGGATTTTGGGGTAAATTTGGGGGATTTTGGCCCCGCAGCCGCCGGCGGAGGAGCAGAGCAAAGAGACAAAGAAGGAGAGCGGCGGCAGCAGCAGCAGCAGGTGAGCTTTTGGGGTGAAAAACGGCAATTTTGGGGCCGCTGAGGTCCTTCAGGGGGATTCAAAGGGGTTTGGGGAGGAATTTGGGGATTTTGGGGGGAAAAATGGGGATTTTGGGGGTGATGAGGAGTAATGGGAATGCATAAAAGGGTTTGGGGTGGGTTTAAGGCGTTTGGGGTTAATCTTTGGGGGAAAAAGTGGGATTTTGGGGCCAATAAGGGTTTACAGGAAGGCATTGGAGGTTTTGGGGTGGATTTAAGGGATTTTGGGGCAATTTGGGGGGGAAAAATGTGGATTTTGAGTTCAGTAAGGGGACATGGGTAAATATTGAGGATTTTGGGCAGGTTCTTAGGGATTTTGAGAGCAATTTGGGGGAAAAAAGGGGGATTTTGGGGTCAGTGAGGGGTTATGGGAAGGCATTGGAGGTTTTGGGGTGGATTTAAGGGATTTTGGGGCAATTTTCAGGGGCAAAAATGGGGATTTGGGGGTCACTAAGGGGCTATGGGTAGATGTTGGGAGTTTTGAGGTGGATTTTGGGGTGAAAATTGCGGGTTTTGGGGCCGATAACGAGCCCAGGAGCTTCCAGAGAGAGACAGGGAGGATTTGGGGTGAAAAAGGCGGATTTTGGGGCCTGCCTTTTAACATTTTTCCCCCCAAAACCCAGCAGCCGGAAGAAGCGGAGCCGCAGCCGGAGCCGGAGCCGCGACCACAGACACAGGTGAGGTCGTTTTGGGGCCAAACCCGGCCCTTTTGGCTTTCCCGCGCCCTCCGGTGCCGTTTTGGGGCTAAAAACGCCAAAATCAGTCGCAGCCGGGACCGGGACCGGCGCCGCCGATCCCGCAGCCGCGACCGCCGCAGCCGCCACCGGTCCCGGAGCCGCGAACGGCGCCGATCCCGCAGCCGCGAGCGCCGGCGCGACGAGCGATCCCGGTACCCGATTTCCCCTTTTTTCACCCCAAAATGCCTTTTTTCCCATATCTCGGCCCTTTTTTAACCGATTCGGTCGGTTTTTGCCCCGTTCCAGCCGCCGCTTCGGGCACAGCAAGAGCCCGCTCTACCGGGAGAAGAGCCCCGTGCGGTGAGCCCCGGGTTCGGGAGGGATTTTGGGGGGAATTTGGGGGATTTTGGGGTCGGTAGCGGGTTTTGGGGGGGTTTTGAGGGAATTTGGAGGGATTTGGGGGATTTTGGGGGGGATTTTGGGGATTTATGGGGATTTAGGGGCAGTTGGCGGAATATAAGGGCAGTAGAGGGGGATTTGGGGAATTTTGGGGGGAATTTGGGGGATTTTGGGGTCGTTAGGGGGTTTTGGGGCATTTTTGGGGGGTTTCGGGGGAATTTGGGGCGATTTGGGGGATTTTGGGGGGGATTTGGGGGGATTTAGGGGGAGTTGGCGGAATATAAGGGGATGTAGAGGAGGATTTGGGGTATTTTAGGGGATTTTCAGGGGTTTTGGGGGGATTTGGGGAGGATTTGGGGGATTTTGGGGTCGATAGCAGGTTTGGGGGGATTTTCGGGGGATTTGGGGGCGATTTGGGGGACTTTGGGCAGGATTTGGGGGATTTTGGGGTCATTGGGGGAACTTAGGGGCATTTTGGAAGAGATTTTGGGGGATATTTGGGGTATTTGGTGGATATTGGGCAGATTTGGGGGATTTTAGGGGATATTGAGGGGGGATTTGGGGGATTTTAGAGGATTTAGGGGGGATTTGGGGGAAATTTAGGGGATTTAGGGGGAATTTGGAGAATTATAAAGGGGATTTCTGGGATTTAGGGGGATATTTGGGGTTTATGGGGGATATAGGGTTGGTTATAGGGGATTTTGGGGGTTTAATATGGGATTTTTGGGGTGCTATAGGTAATTTTGGGGGGTTTATGGAGGATTTGGGGTTTTTATAAGGGATTTCTAGAGTTTCACGTGGGATTTTGGGGGTATTATAGGGGATTTTGGGGGGTTTTGTAGGAGATTTGGGGGATTTTATAGGTGATTTAGGATTTTTATATGGGATTCAGGGTGATTAGGGGGTATTTGGGGCCTTATAGGGGATTTGGGGTTTTTATGGGGGATTGGGGGATAGGGGGGGATAGGGGGGCTCTGGGGGGCTCTATGGGATTTGGGGGGTCTCTGTGGGGTCTGGGGGTGTTATGGGGGGGCTGGGGGGCCTTATAGGTTTTTTGGGGTTTTTAGAGGGAATTTGGGGTTTTTATAGGGGATTGGGGGATAGGGGGGGATAGGGGGGCTCCGTGGGGTCCTGGGGGGCTCTGTGGGATTTGGGGGGTCCCTGGGGGTCTCTGTGGGGTCTGGGGGTGTTATGGGGGGGCTGGGGGGCCTTATAGGGGATTTGGGGTTTTTATAGGGAATTTGGGGTTTTTTGTAGCGCATATGGGGGTTTATGGGGTTTATGGGGTGGTTATGGGATATTTGGGGTCTTACAGAGAAATTTTGGGGTTTTATAGGGGATTTGGGGGTTTTTATAGAGGATATAGGGTGGTTATAGGGTATTTGGGGTCTTATGGGGGATTTTGGGGGCCTTATAGGGGATTTGGGGTTTTTATAGGGGATTGGGGGATAGGGGGGGATAGGGGGGCTCTGGGGGGTCCTGGGGGGCTCTGTGGGATTTGGGGGGTCCCTGGGGGTCTCTGTGGGATCTGGGGGTGTTATGGGGGGCTGGGGGGCCTTATAGGTTTTTTGGGGTTTTTATAGGGGATTTGGGGTTTTTATGGGGGATTGGGGGATCTGGGGGGCTCTGGGGGGTCCTGGGGGGCTCTGGGGGATTTGGGGGGTCCCTGGGGGATTTGGGGGGTCCCTGGGGGTCTCTGTGGGATCTGGGGGGGTTATGGGGGGGCTGTGGGGCCTTATAGGGGATTTGGGGTTTTTATAGGGGATGGGGGGATCTGGGGGTCCCTGGGGGGCTGTATGGGATTTGGGGGGTCTGTGGGGTCTGTGTGGGATTTGGGGGGTCCCTGGGGGATTTGGGGGGTCCCTGGGGGTCCTTACGACCACCCCCCCCCGCAGGGAGCCGCTGGGCAGCCTGAGCCCCGAGGAGCGGGACGCGCGCACGGTGTTCTGCATGCAGCTGGCGGCCAGGATCCGGCCCCGAGACCTCGAGGACTTCTTCTCCGCCGTCGGGAAGGTGCCCGGGGGGCCTTTTGGGGACAGAAACACCCTTTTGGGGTCACCGGGAGCCTTATGGGGCCATAAACACACTTATGGGGCCATAAAGACCTTTATGGGACCATTAAAACCCCTATGGGGTCACTGGGACCATTATGGGGCCATTAAAACCCTTATGGGGACCCCCACAAGTCCCCCAGGACCCCCACAAGCCCCCCAACCCCTTATAGGACCCCCCAAACCTTTATAGGGTACCCCTAAAACCCTTATAGGGCCCCCAAACCCTTATAGGGCCCCCTATAAAACCCCCAGGACCCTTTTAGGCCCCCCAAGACCCTTTTAGGACCCCCATAAGCCCCCCCAAACCCCTTTTAGGACCCCCTAACCCCTTATAGGGCCCCCCAAAACCCTTATAGGGCCCCTTATAAGCCCCCCAGGACCTTTTTAGGCCCCCCAGTACCCCCACAAGCCCCCCAACCCTTTATAGGGCCCCCCAAACCTGTATAGGGACCCCCCAAAACCCTTATAGGGCCCCCTCTAAGCCCCCCAGGACCCTTTTAGGCCCCCCAGGACCCCCACAATTCCCTCAGGACCCTTTTAGGACCCCCACAAGCCCCCCCAAACCCCCCCCCAAACCCCTTCTTAGCCCCCCCAACCCCTTATAGGACCCCCCAAAACCCTTATAGGGCCCCCAAAAGTCTTATAGGGCCCCCTATAAGCCCCCCAGGACCCTTTTAGGCCCCCCAGGACCCCCCCAACCCCCCCCAACCCCTTTTTAAGACCCCCTGACCCCTTCCAGGCCCCCCCAGCCCCTTATAGTGCCCCCCTCCCCTTATAGGGCCGCCACCCTTTTTATAGGGTTTTTATAGGATTTCCCCTCCCACGCCCCCCCCTGCACCCCCACGCCCCCCAGACCCCCCAGGTCTTGACCACGCCCCCTCGGGGCTTGGCCCCGCCCCCTCTGGGTTTGGCCCCGCCCCCTTAAAGGCGCCCCGCCCCCAGGTGCGGGACGTGCGCATCATCTCGGACCGCAACTCGCGGCGCTCCAAGGGCATCGCCTACGTGGAGTTCTGCGACATCCAGTCCGTGCCCCTGGCCATCGGCCTCACCGGCCAGCGCCTGCTGGGCGTCCCCATCATCGTGCAGGCCTCGCAGGTGGGGGCGGGGCCCGAAAAGGGGGCGGGGGCCGGGATTTTGGGAGATTTGGGGATTTGGGAGGGGTCAACGTTGGCCAACGGGCTTGGACACGCGGCCTCATTGAGGTTTCCGGTGTCATTTTTGGACTTCCATAATGTGGGAGGGGCTTAAAAGAGAAGGGAGTGGCCTAAAATGGGCGTGGATTAAAGGGGAGGGGTTTAGGAAAAGTGGGCGGGGTCTAGGAGGGGATTTTAGGATTTTGGGATGGGTCAATGTTGGGCAAAGGTCTTCAAGATGTGCCCTCACTGAGGTTCCCATCATGGTTTTGGACTTCTATAGAGTGGGAGGGGCTTAAATAAAAGGGGCGTGGCTTAAAGGGGTGTGTCCTAAAAGGGGAGGGGCTTAGGGGAAAGGGCAGGGGTCTAGGAGGGGATTTGGGGATTTTGGGAGGGGTCAACGTTGGCCAATGGGTTTGGGCACGCGGTGTCGTTGGGGTTCCCGGCATAATTTTGGACTTTCAGGGAGTGGGAGGGGCTTAAAAAAAGAGGGCGGGGCTAAAAGGGGTGTGGCCTAAAAGGGGAGGGGTCCTGGAGGGGATTTTGGGATTTTGGGGTGGGTCAACGTTGGCCAAGGGGCTTGGACACGCGGTGTCGTTGGGGTTCCCAGGGTCATTTTTGGACTTTCAGGGAGTGGGAGGGGCTTAAAAAAAGAGGGCGGGGCTTAAAGGGGCGTGGCCTAAAAGGGGAGGGGTCATGGAGGGGATTTTGGGATTTTGGGAGGGGTCAACGTTGGCCAACGGGCTTCAACATGCGGTGTTGTTGGGGTTCCCAGGGTCATTTTTGGACTTCCAGGGAGTGGGAGGGGCTTAAAAAAGAGGGAGGGGCTTAAAGGGGCGTGGCCTAAAAGGGGAGGGGCTTGGGGAAAAGGGGGAGGGGTCTAGGAGGGGATTTTGGGAGGGGAAGGAGAATTTTTAAGGGGATTTTGGGAGGTTGGGAAGGTCCTGGAAGGGTTGGGAAGGTCCTGGAAGAGACAAGAGTTGAGTTGGGAGGGTCATGGGGGGGTTGGGAAGGTCCTGGAAGGGGAAGGAGAATTTTTAGGGGGATTTTGGGGGGTTGAGAAGGTCCTGGAAGCCTTGGGAAGGTCCTGGAAGGGGGAAGAGAATTTTTAAGGGGGTTTTGGGGGGGTTGGGAAGGTCCTGGAAGGTTCTGGAAGGGGTTGGGAAGGTCCTGGAAGGGGAAAGAGAAATTTTAAGGGGATTTTGGGGGGTTGGGAAGGTCCTGGAAGGGGTAAGAAGATCTTAGAAGCTTTGGGAAGGTCCTGGAAGGGAAAGGAGAATTTTAAGGGGGTTTTTGGGGGTTTGGGAAGGTCCTGGAAGGGATGAAAAGGTCTTAGAGATGCTGGGGGGGTGCTGGAGATTTTTGGGAAGGTCCTGGAAGGGGTAGTAAGATCTTAAAAGCTTTGGGAAGGTCCTGGAAGGGTTGAGAAGGTCCTGGAAGGGTTGGGAAGGTCCTGGAAGAGACATGATGGGGTTGGGAAGGTCCTGGAAGGGAAAGGAGAATTTTAAGGGTTTTTTTGGGGGGTTGGGAAGGTCCTGGAAGCGTTGAGAAGGTCCTGGAAGGTTTATAAAACCCCCAGAAGCTCAGGGCCAGGCCCTGGCAGGTCCATAAAAATCCCAAAACCCGCCGAGGCGAGGCCGGGGGCTTGTCCCCGTCCCCGGGGGGTCACTCCCCGACCTGTCCCCGCCCCGGGGGGGCGCCCCCTGACCTGTCCCCCCCCCCCAGGCGGAGAAGAACCGGCTGGCGGCCATGGCCAACAACCTGCAGAAGGGCAGCGGGGGCCCCATGCGGCTCTACGTGGGCGCCCTGCACTGCAACATCACCAAGGAGATGCTCAGGGGCATCTTCGAGCCCTTCGGCAAGGTGGGCGGGGCCTGGGGGGGTGGGAGGGGCTAGAGGGTGGGCGTGGTCAATTTTTGGGAGGGGCTAAAGGGGGTGGCAGGGGGCAGATAGGGGGTGGGGGTAAAGGGAATGAATGGGAATGAGGGGGTGGGAGGGGCTTAAGGGGAGTGGGCGGGGCTTAAAGGGGTGGGAGGGGCTTAATGGGGGTGGGCGGGGCCTAAGGGTGGGCGTGGTCAAGGGGTGGGAGGGGCAAAAGGGGTTGGGGTGGGTGGGGGTAGGGGTGGGAATAAGGGGATAGGAGGGGGTTAAAAGGAGTGGGAGGGGCTTAAGGGGGTGGGCGGGGCTTAATGGGGGTGGGCGGGGCATAAAGGTGGGCGTGGTCAAGGGGTGGGAGGGGCCAAAGGGGTGGGAGGGGGGAAATGGGTTGGGGGTGGGAGGGGGTAGGGGTAGGAATAAGGGGGTGGGAGGGGCTTAAAATGAGTGGGCGGGGCTTGGGGGAAAGTGGGCGGGGCTTAAGGGGGTGGGAGGGGCTTAATGGGGGTGGGCGGGGCTAAAGGGTGGGAGGGGCCAAAGGGGTAGGGGAATGAATGGGAATGAGGGGGTGGGAGGGGCTTAAGGGGAGTGGGCGGGGCTTGAGGGAGGTGGGAGGGGCTTAATGGGGGTGGGCGGGGCTTCTGGTGGGCGTGGTCAATGGGTGGGAGGGGCTAAAAGGGAAGTGGGAGGGGCTTAAGGTGGTTGGGGCCTGGGGATGAATGGGGCTGGGGGCGGGGCTCAGGTGGGCGTGGTCGCACTGGGGGCGTGGTCGCAATGGGGGAGGGGCTTCTGGGGGGCGTGGCCTCAGCTGACCCCGCCCCCTGCCCCCCAGATTGACAGCATCGTGCTGGTGAGAGACCCGGACACCGGGCAGTCCAAGGGATACGGCTTCATCACCGTGCGTGACCCATAGCGTGCCCCATGGATCCTGACCCATAGATCCTGACCCATAGAGCCTGACCCATAGAGCCTGACCCATAGCCTGACCCATAGAGCCTGACCCATAGATCTTGACCCATAGCGTGCCCCACACATCCTGCCCCATAGCATAACCCACAGCCTGACCCATAGAGCCTGCCCCATAACTCCCTGACCCATAGATCCCTGACCCAAAGAGCCTGTCCCGTAGTGTGACCCATAGATCCTGACCTACAGACCCCTGACCTATAGAGCCTGACCCATAGATCTGACCCATAGCGTGACCCACAGATCCCTGACCCATAGATCCCTGCCCCATAGATCCTGCCCTATAGAGCCTGACCCATAGATCCCCAGCCCCATAGATCCTGACCCATAGAGTCCTGACCCATAGATCCTGCCCCATAGATCCCTGCCCCATAGCCTGACCCATAGAGCCCTGCCCCATAGATCCTGCCCCATAGATCCCTGCCCCATAGACCCTGACCCATAGCCTGACCCATAGAGCCTGCCCCATAGCGTGCCCCACACATCCTGCCCCATAGCCTGACCCATAGAGCCTGCCCCATAACTCCCTGACCCATAGATCCCTGCCCCAAAGAGCCTGTCCCGTAGCGTGACCCATAGATCCTGACCTACAGACCCCTGACCCATAGAGCCTGACCCATAGATCTGACCCATAGCGTGCCCCACACATCCTGACCCATAGCCTGACCCATAGAGCCCTGACCCATAACTCCCTGCCCCATAGATCCCTACCCCATAGGTCCTCTGCCCTATAGATCCCACCCCATAGATCCCTGACCCATGGATCTGACCCATAGATCCCTGACCCACACATCCTGACCCATAGACACTGCCCCATAGAGCCCGCCCTATGGAGCCCTGCCCCATAGCGTCACCCATAGATCTGATCTATAAATCTGCCCCATAGATTCCCTGCCCCATAGATCCCTGACCCTATAGTGTGACCCATAGATCCCGACCCATAGATCCTGACCCATAACTCCCTGACCCATAGAGCCTGACCCATAGCCTGACCCATAGATCCTGACCTACAGACCCCTGACCCATAGATCTGACCCATGGATCCCCAGCCCCATAGATCCCTGACCCTATAGTGTGACCCATAGATCCCGACCCATAGATCCTGACCCATAGAGCCCTGACCCATAGATCTGACCCATGGATCCTGACCCATAACTTCCTGACCCACAGAGCCTGACCCATAGATCCCTGCCCTATAGATCCCTGACCCATAGATCCTGACCCATAGCCAGACCCATATCCTGACCCACAAGTCCCTGTCCCACAGCCTGCCCCACATCTGCCCCATGTTCCTTAGCCCCATAACTCACCCCAGGCCCCCATACAGCCCCCCATCACCCCATAACTCCCCCTATAACCCCCCTATAACCCCTCCCAGCCCCATAACTCCCCCCTAACTCCACCATAAACCCCCCAATCACCCCATAACTCCCCCTATAACCCCTTCCATCACCCTATAACCCCCCCAATCACCCCATAACCCCCCATAACTCCCCATAACCTCTCTATAACCCCCCATAACCCCCCCTATAACCCCTCCAATCACCCCATAACCCCCCCTAATCCCCCCAAATCCCCTCTATTCCCCAGTTCGCCGAGGCCGAGTGCGCGCGCCGTGCCCTGGAGCAGCTGAACGGCTTCGAGCTGGCGGGGCGGGCGATGCGCGTGGGGCAGGTGAGCGAGCGCCCGGACGGCTCGGCCGACGTCGCCTTCCCCGAGGGCAGCGACGAGCCCGAAATCGGGGCCGGGGGGCGCCTGCAGCTCATGGCCAAGCTGGCAGAAGGTGGGTGACGAGGGGGGGGGCAGGTAATAGGGTTAGGGGGGGTTATATGGGGTTATTATGGGGTTATGGGGGGGGTATGGGGGGGTTATAGGGGGGTTATGGGGGGTTTTAGGGGGCTATAGGGGGGTTATATAGGGGTTGGGGGGGTTATATGGGGTTATATGGGGGTTAGGGGGGGTTATGGGGGGGATATAGGGGGGTTATGGGGGAGTTATATGGGGTTATAGGGGGTATTAGGGGGGTTATGGGGGGTTATAGGGGGGTTATGGGGGTTTTAGGGGGTTATAGGGGGGTTATATAGGGGTTAGGGGGGATTATATGGGGTTATATGGGGTTATAGGGGGGTTATATGGGGTTATAGGGGGGATATGGGGGGTTATGGGGGGGTTATGGGAGGTTTGAATGGGGTTATGGGGGGATATGGGGGGTTAGGGGGTTATATGGGGGGATTATAGGGGGGTTGGGGGGGTTATTTGGGGTTAGAGGGGGGCATTATAGGGGTTATGGGGGTGTTATGGGGGGTTAGGGGGGATATGGGGGAGTTTAATGGGGTTATGGGGGGGATTAGGGGGGTTATAAGGGGTTATTTGGGGGTTATGGGGGTTATATGGGGGTTTTGGGGGGGTCTAATGGGGATATGGGGGGATTAATGGGGTTATGGGGGTTATAGGGGGATATGGGGGGTTATAGGGGGTGTTAAAGGGGTTATGGGGGGGTTGGGGGGGCTTATATGGGGTTATAGGGGGTTATGGGGGGTTAGAGGGGGGTTATGGGAGGTTTGAATGGGCTTATGGGGGGGTTATGGGGGAGTTAGGGGGGGTTTAATGGGGTTATTTGGGGGTTATGGGGGTCATAGGGGGGTTTTGGGGGAGTCTAATGGGGTTATGGGGGGTTATAGGGGGGCTATATGGGGTTATGGGGGGTGTTAAAGGGCTTATGGGGGGGTTATGGGGGGTTATGGGGGGGTTATGGGGGGTTATGGGGGGGTTATGGGGGGTTATGGGGTGCTGGGAGGGGGTTGTATGGGGTTATAGGGGGCTATGGGGGGGTTATGGGGCTGGGGGAGATCCGGGGGGGGCACTGACATTCCTGTGTTCCCCATTTTCCCCCATTTTCCCCCCTTTTTCCCCATTTTCCCCGATTTTTCCCCATTTTCCCCCATTTTTCCCCATTTTTTCCCCATTTTCCCCCATTTTTCCCGTTTTCCCCCGTTTTTCCCCCATTTTTCTCCCCGCAGGCTCGGGGCTGCAGCTGCCCAGCACAGCCCAGGCCCTGCAGCTCAACGGGGCCCTGCCCCTCGGCGCCCTCAACCCCGCCGCCCTCACCGGTATGGGGCGGGGGGGGGATCTATGGGGCTGGGGGGTCCCTATGGGGCCGGGGGGGGTGGTTATGGGGCTGGGGGAGGTCTGGGAGGGGGGCCCTCAGGGGGTTTTGGGGAGCTGTGGGGTGGGAGGGGGTCCCTAAGGGGGCTGCTATGGGGCTGGGGGGGTCCCTATGGGTCTGGGGGGAATCTATGGGGCTGGGGGTCCCGCTATGGGGCAGGAGGGGGCCCTATAATGGGGGTCCCTTTGGGGTCCCAATGGGGTTGGGGTCTTCCCATGGGGGCTGGGGGCAATCCATGGGTCCAGGGGGGTCCCTATGGGTCCGGGGGGGTCTCTATGGGGCCGCTATGGGGCTGAGGAGGTCTCTATGGGGCTGGGGTGGGATCTATGGGGCGGGGGGGGTCCTTATAATGGGGCTCCCTATGGGGTCGGGCTCTTCCTATGGGTCCGGGGTGGGATCTGTGGGTCTGGGGGGTCCCTATGGGTCTGGGGGGAATCTATGGGGCCGGGTGGGGGAATCTATGGGGCTGGGGGGTCACTATGGGGCAGGGGGGGTCCCTAAAAAAGGGGCCTCTATGGGGTCCCAATGGGGTCATGCCTTTCCTATGGGGCTGGGTGGGATCTATGGGGCTGGGGGGGGCTCTGTGGGGCCGGGGGGCTCCCTGTGGGTCCGGGGCTGTCCCCGCCGTGGGGCTGCCCCCCAAGTGCCCCCCTGTGCCCCCCCCAGCCCTGAGCCCGGCGCTGAACCTGGCCTCGCAGACGCTGAGCCTGCAGCTCTCGGGGCTCTTCACCCCACAGACCATGTGAGGGGGCGGGGCCTGGGGAGGGGGCGGGGCTTGGGGGGAGGGGGCGGGGCTTAGGGGAGGGGGAGGGGCCTGGGGAGGGCGTGGCCAGGGAGGGGGCGGGGCTAAAAGGGGCTGGGAGGGGGTAAAGGGAAGGGGAGGGGGCGGGGCTTAGGGGAAAGGGGCGGGGTTTAAGGGAGGGGGCGTGGCCTAACTCTGCTCCTCCCCCCCAGGTAACGAAGCCCCGCCCCCTGCCCGCCGCCTGGCCCCGCCCCCCCGCGGGGAAAAGGGGGCGGGGCCCGGACGGCGGGGGGGGGGAGGGGCCAGCGCTGGCCCCGCCCCCTTCTCTCTCTCCTCCCTCCCCTCCCCCCCTCCCCTTTTTTCCCCTTTTCCCCCTTTTTTTCCCCAAATCGGGATTTTTTTTTTTTCTGTTTTTTTCTCGTTTTTTCTGTTTTTTTTTTCTTTTTTCGGACTCGGAATAATAAAAAAAACACACAAAAAAACAAAAAGCCTCCTTGTCGCGCCGCGGGGGGCGGGGCTTCACCCCACAAGCCCCGCCCCCAGCCCCGCCCCCTTTTGTCGTTGCCCCTTTAAGATCGGGGGTGTGGTCCCCCCATCCGTGCCATTGCCCCTTTAAGGCGGCGGCATCGCCGCTTTAAGAGCTGGCCCCGCCCTCCCCGCCCCGCCGCTTAAAGCGGAAACGCCAAATATGGGGAAAGGGGGCGGGGCCCAGCGCCGTCAGCCTTAAAGGGGCGATGCCCCAGTGCCAACCCGCTCTTAAAAGGGCGACGCCACCTCACGGTGGGGCCCACCGGTGGGTTCTTAAAGGGGCAACGCCCAGACCCCCCCCAAATCCCCCCCCCGGGACCCCAAAAAGCCCCGAAATGGCCCCAAACCTCCCCCCCTCCCCCCCTTCCTCCCTTCCCGGCCGCTTCCCGCGCGCCTCCGCTCTTCCTGTGGGATGCGATGACGTCATCGTGACGTCACCGGGCGCTGACTCAGCGGGGGGGGGGGAGGGGGAGGGGGGGGGGGAGGGGAAGCGCATCCGGACCCCCCCCTCCCCCCCGGGGTCTTTTTTTGGGGTCTCCCCAAATTTGGGATCCCCAGGGTGGGGGAGGAGCCCCGGAACCCCCCCTAGATTTTGGGGACCCCCCTTTGGGGACCCCCCCTCGACCCCCAATTTTGGGGCACCCCCCCTCATTTTAGGCCCCCCCCCATTTTAGGGTCCCCCCCCAAATTTTAGGGACCCCCCCTCCCCCATTTTAGGCCCCCCCCTATTTAAAGACCCCCCCTCGACCCCCATTTTAGGGTCGTGTCCCCCCCCTTTTGGGGATTCCCCCCCATTTTTGGGGTCCCCCCTCCCCATTTCAGCCCCCCCATATTTAGGGACCCCCTTAATTTCCCCCCCCCCATTTTCCCCCTCCCCCCCCCAAAATCCCCCTAAATCCCCCCCAGGCCCCTCCCCCTCCCCCCTTAGCCCCTCCCCCTTAAGCCCCTCCCCCCCCCTTGGCCCCTCCCCCCCTCCCCCCCCTCGCAGCCTTCATCCCCCCCCCCCCCCCCCGCCCCCCCCCCGCATTCGGCCATGGCGCGGCCGCTGCTGCTGGGGCTGCTCCTGGGGGCGCTGCCCCCCCCCCGCCGCCCCCCAGCCCCGCTTCAGCCCCGAGGTGAGCCCGGGACCCCCCCTCGATGACGTCATCATGACGTCACGCCCCCCATTCCCCCCCAGTTTCCCTCCCCCAGAAACTTTTAGGGACCCCCCCCCCCCCTTTGACCCCCCCCCCTTTGTGCCCCCCCCCCCTTGACCCCCCCCTTGGACCCCCCCCCCCCAAAATTCCGCCCCCCCCCAAATTCCGGAGCCGCATTTTGGGTCCAATTCTCCCCTTTTTGGGTCCCCCCCCCTTTGTCCCCTCCCAAGCCGCGTTCCCCCCCCTCCCCCCTCTTTTTCCCAAAATTTCTTTTTTTTCTCCCCAAATTTTCTTTTTTCGAGTTTTTGTTGTGTTTTTTTTTTTCGGTCTTTTCCCGTTTTTTTTTTTTTTTTGGTTTTTGGCGTTTTGCCCTTTTCCGCCCTGTTTCGGCCCAAAAAAAGCGGGACGTGTCCGGCCGCCCCCGGCCCTTTGTCCCGGCTCCCGGCTCTCCCCTCCCCCCCAAAACCCCTCCCCCCCCCATAACCCCCCCTAATCCCAGCACCCCCCCAATCCCCCCAATCCCCCCAAACCCCCCCATAAACCCCCCATAAACCCCCAAAACCCCCCCAATCCCCCCAATCCCCCCAAATCCCCTAATCCCCCCCCATCCCATAATTTCCCCCCCGCCCAATTTTCCGCCCCTCCCCCCCAGTCACGGGACGGGCTGTGGCGGGGGGGGGGGGGGGCGGGGGGGGTGTCACGGGACAAACAGCCCAAACAGGCACGGGGAGGGGGGGGTGGGGGGCTGAGAACCCCCCAGAACCCCACAGCCCCCCAAATCCCCCCTATAAACCCCCCCGACCCCATATAACCCCCCCCAATCCCCCAAATCCCACTAAATCCCCCCAAAATCCCCCCCAAATCCCCCATAATCCTCCTAAATCTGCCCCAAATCCCCATAAATTCCCCCATAACCCCCCCAAAGCCCCTACAACCTCCCCATATTCCCCCCAATCCCCCATATCCCCCCTATAATCCCCCCAAACTCTCCCAATCCCAAAAATCCCCCCCTAATCCCCCCCAACCCCTCCATAATCCCCCTATATTCCCTCCTAATCCCCCCCAAATCCCACTATAATGCCCCCCAAATCCCCCCTAATCCCCCAAATCCCCCCACAATTCCCCCAAATCCCCCCATTTTCCCCCTCCAATCCCCCCAATCCCCCCCCAAATCCCCCCCTAATCCCCCAAATTCCCCCCATTTCCCCCTCCAATTCCACCCCATAACCCCCCAAATCCCCCCCAATCCCCCCCCCATCCAGGCCTGGCTGCAGCAGTACGGGTACCTCCCCCCCGGGGACCTGCGCGCCCACCCCCAGCGCCCCCCCCACTCGCTGGCGGCGGCGCTGGCGGCCATGCAGCGCTTCTACGGCCTGCGCGTCACCGGCACCGCCGACCCCGACACCATCAGGTGGGTGCGGGGCCTCCAGACCGCCTCTATGGTTAGGGGGGTGTTGGTCCTCCAGGTGTCATCTATGGTTGTAGGGGAGTGGGTCCTCCAAATATCATCTATGGTTCTTGAGGTGTTGGTCCTCCAGACCGCCTCTATGGTAGTTGGGGTGTTGGTCCTCCAGGTATCGTCTATGGTTCTTGGGTAGTAGGTCCTCCAAATATTATCTATCGTTCTTGGGGTGTTGGTCCTCCAGGTATCGTCTATGGTTGTGGGGGTGTTGGTCCTCCAAACAGCCTCTATGGTAGTTGAGGTGTTGGTCCTCCAAACCACCTCTATGGTTGGTGGGGTGTAGGTCCTCTAGATATTATCTATGGTTCTTGGGGTGTCGGTCCTCCAGGTATCATCTATGGTTGTAGGGGAGTAGGTCCTCCAAATATCATCTATGGTTCTTGAGGTGTTGGTCCTCCAAACCACCTCTATGGTACTTGGGGTGTTGGTCCTCCAGATATTATCTATGGTTAGTGGGGAGTTAGTCCTCCAAACAGCCTCTATGGTTCCTGAGGTGTTGGTCCTCCAAATGGTGTCTGTGGTTGGGGGGTTGTAGGTCCTCCAGGTATCATCTATGGTAGTTGGGGTGTTGGTCCTCCAAATATCCTCTATGGTTCTTGGGGTGTAGGTCCTCCAAGCAACCTCTATGGTTGTGGGGGAGTTGGGCCTCCAAACCACCTCTATGGTTGGGGGGTTGTAGGTCCTCCAGATATCATCTATGGTTGTTGGGGTGTTGGTCCTCCAAATATTATCTATGGTTAGTGAGGTGTAGGTCCTCCAAACAGCCTCTATGGTTGTGGAGGATTTGGGTCTCCAAATTTCATCTATGGTTTTTGAGGTGTTGGTCCTCCAAACAGCCTCTATGGTTCTTCGGCTGTTGGTCCTCCAGGAACCATCGATGGTTTTTTGGGGCTGTTGGTCCTCCAACCCTCGGTGGCCGTTGGGGTGTTGGTCCTCCAGGGCTCATCTATGGTTGGTGGGCTGTTGGTCCTCCAGATATCCTCTATGGTCACTGGGCTGTTGGTCCTCCAAGGTTCATCTATGATTGGTCCTCCACTCATCGATGGTTCTTGGGGCTGTTGGTCCTCCAACCCTCTATGGTCATTGGGGTGTTGGTCCTCCAAGGATCGTCTATGATTGGTCCTCCACTCCTCAATGGTTGTTGGGGTGTTGGTCCTCCGAGCCCCCTCTATGGTCCCGGGGGTGTTGGTCCTCCAGCTCTCTATGGTCCCGGGGGCGCTGTTGGTCCTCCAACGCGGGTCCCTCTATGCCCCCCACGGCCATGAACGCCAGGACTTGAGGGTCCCCGACAAGTTCGGGGCCGAGCTGAAGGCCAACGTGCGGCGGCGGCGCTACGCCATCCAGGGCATGAAGTGGGAGCAGCGAGAGGTCACCTACTGGTGCGCACTGGGGGCACTGGGAGCACTGGGAGGGGCTGGGAGGGGGCACTGGGAAGGATACTGGGGGCACTGGGGGCGCTGGGAGGGCTGGGAAGGGGCTGGGAGCATTGGGAGGGGGCTGCTGGGGGAACTGGGATGGACTGGGGTGGGTACTGGTGTGCACTGGGGGCACTGGGAGCACTGGGAGTCCCCCTTCTATTGGGTATTGGATACTGGGAGTCCTTGTTTTACTGGTTTTGGGATACTGGGAGCACTGGGAGGCCCCTTTTCCTTGTTTTTGGGTACTGGGAGCACTGGGAGGCCCCCTTCTCTTGGGTATTATATACTGGGAGTCCCCGTTTTACTGGTTTTGGGATACTGGGAGCACTGGGAATCCCCATTTTCCTTGTTTTTGGGAACTGAGAGCACTGGGAGGCCCCGTTTTACTGGTTTGGGGATACTGGGAGCAGTGGGAGGCTCCCTTTTACTGGTTCTTGGATACTGGGAGCACTGGGAGTCCCCGTTTTACTGGTTTTTGGGTACTGGGAGCACTGGGAGGCCCCGTTTTACTGGTTTTGGGACACTGGGAGCACTGGGAGGCCCCATTTTCCTAGTTTTTGCGTACTGGGAGCACTGGGAGGCCCTGTTTTCCTGGTTTTGGGATACTGGGAGCACTGGGATCTCCCCTTCCAATGCCTTTTGTGCACTGGGAGCACTGGGGGGAATCAGCGCTGAGTCCGTCCCCCCCCCCCCCCATAATTGCAGCATCCAGAACTACACCCCCAAGGTGGGGGAGGCGGCCACGCTGGCTGCCATCCGCCGGGCCTTCTCCGTCTGGGCGGGGGCGGCGCCGCTGCGTTTCCGGGAGGTTCCCTACGGGGAGGTGCGGCGGGGCCGGGCCCCCCCGGCCGACATCGTCATCTTCTTCGCCGAGGGCTTCCACGGCGACAGCACGCCCTTCGACGGCGAGGGCGGCTTCCTGGCCCACGCCTACTTCCCCGGCCCCCACATCGGCGGCGACACGCACTTCGACGGCGCCGGCCCTTGGACGGCCCGCAACGATGACCTGAGCGGTGAGCCGGGGGGGGGGGTTGGGGGGCTCCTGGTGGCCACCGTTGGCCCCTGTTGGCCACCTCGGGGCTTTGTTGGTCGACTTGGAGCTCTTTGGGCTCACTTTGGGCTCTTTGGGTCCACTTCGGGCTCTTTTGGCCCACTTTGACCCCTCCCCGTTGGCCACCGTTGACTCTGTTTTGACCCCCGTTGGCCACCATTGACCCCTGTTGGCCACCTCAGGGCTTCGTTGGCCACCTTGGGGCCGTGTTGGTCAACTTGGAGCTTTTTGGGCTCTTTGGGCCCACTTTGGGCTCTTTTGGCGCTTTTTGACCCCCGTTGACGTCTCCCCGTTGGCCACTGTTGACTTTTGTTGACTTCTGTTGACCCCCGTTGGCCACCATTGGCCCCTGTTGGCCACCACAAATCTTTGTTGGCCACCCTGGGGCCATGTTGGTCGACTTTGAGCTCTTTTTGGCCCACTTTGGGCTCTTTTGGCCCCGTTGATCCCCCTCTATTGGCCCCCATTGACCCCCAGTGGCCCCCAATGACCCCCACTGCCCCTCTTTGAGCCCCGTTGGCCAAATTTGAGCTCTTTTGGCCCCTTTTGGGCTCTTCTGGCCCTCTTTGAGTCCTGTTGATCCCCCCCATTGGCCACCATTGACCCCTGTTGACCCCCCTTGACCCCATTGACCCCCAATGACCCCCAATCACCCCCAATGACCCCCCTTGAACGACCCCCCTACGGCCCCCGGATCTGCGACGGGGACTTCGACACCATCGCCATGCTGCGGGGGGAGATGTTCGTCTTCAAGGTGGGTCCCCCCCCCCTAAATGTCCCCCTCCCCCCCAGATGTCCCCCAACCCCCCGGGATGTCCCCCCCTCGATACGGGGGTGTCCCCCCCACCCCCCCGGTGACGTCACGGGGCCGTGGGCCAATAGGAGCGGTGGTTCTGGCGCGTGCGGGACCGGCGGGTGATGGACGGGTACCCCCTGCCCATCGGGCAGTTCTGGGTGGGGCTCCCCCCCGGCATCAACACGGCCTACGAGAGGAAGGACGGGAAGTTCGTCTTCTTCAAAGGTGGGGGAGGCCGCGGGGGGGAGGTTATGGGGGGGAGGCCATGGGGGTGAGGAGGATGTGGGGTGGAGGGTGAGGGGGTGGAGGGTTTTGGGATGGAGTTTTTGGGATGGAGGCCGTGGGGCAGAGGTTGTGGGGTGGAGGATTTGGGATGGAGGTTGTGGGGTGGAAGTTTTTGGGATGGACTTTTTGGGATGGAGGCCATGAAGATGGAGGCCATGGGATGGAAGTTGTGGGGTGGAGGCCATGGGGTGGAGGCCATGGGGTGGAGGACGTTGGGATGGAGAACATGGGGTGGAGGATTTGGGATGGAGTTTTTGGGATGGAGAACATGGGGTGGAGGCCATGGGATGGAGGTTTTTTGGGATGGACTTTTTGGGATGGAGGCCATGAAGATGGAGGCCGTGGGATGGAAGTTGTAGGGTTGAGGTCATGGGATGGAGGACGTTGGGACAGAGAATTTGGGATGGAGATTTTGGGATGAAGACCATGGGGTGGAGATTGTGGGGCTGGAGGCCATAGGACGGAGGCCATGGGATGGAATTTTTGGGATGGAATTTTTTGGGATTTTTTTTTTTTGGGACGCATTTTTTCGGGACGGAATTTTTTGGGGGATGGAGCCCTTGGGGGCATGGCCTCGTGGGCGTGCCCCCCCTCTGACCCTGCCCCCCCCACCCCAAAAAAATCCCGTCCCCGCCCCCAGGGGACAAGCACTGGGTGTTCGACGAGGCCGTGCTGGAGCCGGGGTACCCGCGGCCGCTGCGGGAGCTGGGCCGGGGGCTCCCCACCGACCGCATCGACGCCGCCCTGCTCTGGCTGCCCAGCGGCAAGACTTACTTCTTCCGGGGCAACAAGTGCGTCTTCCGGAACCTTCCGGGGCCTTCCGGGACCTTCTGGGGCCTTCTGGGATCTTCTAGGGCCTTCCGGGGCCTTCCGTGGCCTTCCGGGGCATTCTGGGGCCTTCTGGGGCCTTTCAGGATCTTTTGGGATCTTCTGGAACTTTCTGGGGTCTTCTGGAACCTTCTGGGGCCTTCCAGGGCCTTCTGGGTTCTTTTGGAACCTTCTGGAACTTTCTGGGACCTTCTGGGGCCTTTCAGGATCTTCTGGGATCTTCTGGAATCTTCTGGAACCTTCTGGGGCCTTCTGGATTTTCTGGAACTTTCTGGGGTCTTCTGGAAACTTCTGGGGCCTTCTGGAACCTTCTGGGGTCTTCTGGGGCCTTCCAGGACCTTTTGAGACCTTCTGGAACCTTCTTCTGGGGCCTTCTGAAGCCTTTGGGATCCTTCTGGGACCTTTCGGGGCCTTCTGGGGTCTTCTGGGATTTTCTGGAACCTTCTGGGGCCTTCCGGGACTTTCTGGGGCTTTCTGGAACTTTCTCGGGGCCATCCCGTAACAACGCCCCCGCCCCCGCAGCGCCCCCCTGACCCCATGGTGCCCCCGTGACCCGGGGGTGACCCCGTGCCCCCCCTCCCCCCAGGTATTACCGTTTCAGCGAGGAGCGCGGCGCCGTGGACCCCGAGTACCCCAAGGGCATCGAGGTCTGGGGGGGGGTCCCCGAGTCCCCCCGCGGAGCCTTCATGGGGCCCGACGACGGTGAGGGGGGAGAGGGGGGGCGTATCGCGACATACCCCTATCGCGACACACCCCTATCGCGACATACCCCTATTGCGACACAGCCCTATCGCGACACAGCCCTATTGCAACACAGCCCCGTGTCCGATATCCCCATATCTGCATGGCCCCGTGTCGTGGTAGCCCCACAGCCCGTCAGCCCCATCCCCTGATATCGCGATATCCCCCCCATATCCCGATACCCCCCCCATATCCCAACACAGCCCTGTATCGCGATATCCCTCCCCATATCCCAACACTCTCCCGCATCCCCACACCCCTCCCTATCCCGATACCACCCCATATCGCGATGCCACCCAATATCCCAAGACCTCCCCCTACCCCGGCACCTCCCCATATCCCAATACCCCTCCCCATATCGCGATACCCTGGCCTATACCCCCTCCCATGTCACAATACCCTCACCCATATCACGATATCCCAGCTCCTACTGCCATACCCAGACCCATATCGCAATACCTGGGCCCATACCGCAATATCCTGGCCCATATCATGATACAATGGGCCGCTATCGCAATATCACAGCCCATATCACCATACCCAGGCCCATATTGCAATGCCCCTATCATGATATTGCAGCCCCTATCACGATATCCCAGCCCATATTGCGATATCCTGGCCCGTATCGCGATACCCGGGCCCCTATCGCGATACCTGGGCCCCTATCGCGATACCTGGGCCCCTATCGCGATAGCCGGGCCCATATCGCGGCCCTGCGTCTCATATCGCGACATCCCCTCTCCCCCCCCCAGCCTTCACCTACTTCTACAAGGCAGGCCGCTATTGGCAGTTCGACAACCAGCAGCTGCGCGTCACCCCCGGCTACCCCAAGTCGGCGCTACGCGATTGGCTGGGCTGCGGCACCGAGCCCCGCCCCCCCAAACCCGGCCCCGGCCCCGCCCCTTCCGGCCCTCCCCTCCCCCCCGGGGGCGGGGACACCGAGGTGATCGTCATCGAGGTGGGGGCGGGGCCTGGCGCCGTGGCCGCCCCCCTGGCTCTCCTGGCGGGCGCGGGGGCGCTGGGGGCCCTGGCCCTGCTCTGCCGCCGCCGCGGGGCCCCCAAGCGGCTCCTGCGCTGCCAGCGCTCGCTGCTGCCACGTGTCTAAGCCACGCCCACCGCCCCCGGGCCACGCCCACCGCCCCCGGGCCACGCCCACCCCGCCCCGGGCCACGCCCACCCCGCCCCCTGGTGGTGTTGCCCCCCCCTCAATGCTTGCCACCTCCCCCATGGGAGGCCACGCCCACCAACGCGAGGCCACGCCCACCACCCCAAGCCACGCCCCCGAGCCTCCAGGCCACGCCCATGCCGCGAGGCCACGCCCCCTCCCGCCCACAGGCTCCGCCCACCCCGTCCATTCATCACTCCCCTTCTGGTCAATGGGGGCTGGGAGGCCACGCCCACACTCTCAGGCCACGCCCCTTTTCCATATATGGCCCCGCCCCCTGCCTCCTGTCACCTCCCACACACAGGGAGCCAATGGGGGGGGAGGGGGTTGGGAGGCCACGCCCACCACCCCCAGACTCCGCCCACTTCATCAGGCCACGCCCACCACGAGGCCACGCCCCCTCCAGGAGACCCCGCCCCCAGCCTCCTGTCCCCGCCCCCTCCCCTCTACCCACTTGTGGGCGGGGCTTCCCGTGGCCACGCCCCCCGATGGTGCTCTGGGCGGGGCCTGTCCTTGGCCCCGCCCCCTTTCCCCTCCCCGTGGCCCCGCCCCCTGACCTGGCTGGGCGAGGTCAGCGCCTTGGCCACGCCCCCTCCTCCCCCTGACCCCGCCCCCGCCGCGGGACCGGGGGGGCGGGGCCTGCCGGAGGGGGCGGGGCCGTCCGTAGAGCGGAGGCCTCCGATTGGCTGCCGGCTGGGGAGGGGGCGGGGCTAAATAAAAAAGGGGGGGCTGGGTGCATGGCGGGGGGCGGGGCTCAGACGGAGGGGCGGGGCTATGCAAATGAGGGGGCGGGGCCCGGTGTATATAAGGGGGGGAGGGGCCGCGCGTTTTTTTTTCTTTGTTTTTCTTTTTTTTACCGATTTTGGGATTTTTTTGGGGGGTGGGGGAGGGGACGGGGGTGGGGAGCCCGGGGGGGACCCAACCCCCCCCCCCAAAAATCCTGCTGGGCGGGACCGGGGGGGGGGGGAGGGGAGGGGAGGGGTAATTAATTAATTAATTAATTAATAAAGAACTGACGAACCAGAGAGCGTGCTGGGTGGGGACTGGGAGGCGCTGGGGGGGACTGGGAGAGGACTGGGAGGGGACTGGGGGATACTGGGTGTTACTGGGAGCACTGGGAGGGGACTGGGGGTAACTGGGAGCACTGGGAGGGACTGGGGGGTACTGGGATAGACTGGGAGGGACTGGAGAGGACCCCAAGCCCCAGACGATGACATCATCAATGACGTCACCAATGACATCACACGTTGAGGTCTCAAGGCCCAGCTTTATTCCGCTCCAGGATGCTCTGAACCGGCCCAAACTGGTCCAAACTGGTCCTCACTGGTCCGTACTGGTCCTTACTGGGGCCCCTTGGGGCGCAGGGCGGGGCTGGGCGGGGCCTCGAGGCTCCGCCCCCCGCTGCGGGCGGCGTCCAGCGATTGGCTCAGGGCCAGGGCGCGGCGCTGTGGGCGGGGCCAAGTCAATGTGGGCGGGGCCACAGGGTGGGGGCGTGGCCACCAGGGGGGCGTGGCCATCAGGGGGGCGGGGCTAAGGGGGGGTCACGTGACTGCTCACCGCCAGGGCCTCGTCCTCGCGGCGCCGCCGCTGCTGCCCCCGCCAGAGGAGGGCGGGGCGTCCGTCTGGGGGCGGGGCCAAAAGGAGGGGGCGGGGTCAGGCAGAGCTGGCCACGCCCCCCACGTGTTGGCCACGCCCCCCCGTGGGGCTAAGCCCCGCCTACCTGCGAAGGACCAATCAGGGAGGTCGCGCAGGGGGCCGGGCCCGGATTGGCTGGGAGCGAGGCCACGCCTACCGGGAGACCACGCCCACCGTTAGCCACGCCCACTCCTTATTTGGAAACCCCCCCTCACCATATAAGGAGTGCTTACGTCACGCGCCACTGGCCAATCCGCAGCGAGGGGGCGGGGCTTGGCTGCAGGGCCCGGGCCTGGAGCTCGGCTGGGGGCGGGGCGAGAGGAAAGGGGGCGTGGCCTGCGGTTGGCCCCGCCCCCATTCACCAAGCCCCGCCCCCTCCCCTCCCCCCACCCCCTCCCCTTCCTCCCCCCGCCCCTGGCTCCCTTTAAGCCCCGCCCACCCCAAGCCCCGCCCACCTTAGGCCCCTCCCACCACCCTAAGCCCCGCCCCTCCCTCCAAGCCCCGCCCCCTCCCCTTAGCCCCGCCCCCTCCCCCCTTTTCCCCCTCCCCTCCCCTCCGCGACCCCCCAGGCCCCGCCCACCGCGCCCAGGCCCCGCCCACTCCCCCAGAGCCCCGCCCCCACCCCCCAGGCCCCGCCCCCCGCCCTCCGCGGCCCCCCCCGCACCGAGCCGCAGCGCCCTGCGCGCCGCCATGGCCGCCGCCGGAAGTGGGGAGAGCCGAGGCCACGCCCACTTCCGCCAACACGTGGCGCCGGCCAGCCCCGGCCGCGTGGGCGCCGCCATGTTGTACGGCACCGCCGCCGCCATCTTGTGGCCGCCGCCATTTTGCGGCGACGGGAGCCGGCAGGGGGACAAAAAGGGGAGGAGAAAACCCCAAAACCCCCCGAAACCTCCCCAAAACCCCCCGAAACCTCCCCCAAACCCCCCAAACCTCCCCAAAACCTCCCCAATCCCCCTGAAACCTCCTCAAATCCACCGAAACCTCCCCAAAACCTCCCGAAACCTCCCCAAAACCTCCCCCAAACTCTTGAAACCTCCCCCAAAACCTCCCCAAAAGCCCTGAAACCTCCCCAAAACCTCCCCCAAACTCCTCAAACCTCCCCAAAACCTCCCCAATCTCCCTGAAACCTCCTCAAATCCACTGAAACCTCCCCAAAACCTCCCAAAACCTCCCCAAAACCTCCCCCAAACTCTTGAAACCCCCCCAAAACCTCCCCAAATCCCCCTGAAACCTCCCCAAAACCTCCCCCAAACTCCCCAAACCTCCCCAAAACCTCCCCAATCCCCCTGAAACCTCCTCAAATCCACTGAAACCTCCCCAAATCCCCCAAATCCCCCCAAAACCTCCCGAAATCCCCCTGATTTCGCCCAAAACGACCGAAAATTCCCCCAAAATGCCCCAAAAAGAGAGCCAGGAGTCAGATTTTGGGGTCCAGGGGGTGTTTTATTGCCCCCCCCCTCATCCCAGCGTCTCCTTCCACGGCCTCTTGGGGGGCGCCGGCTGCGTGGGGGGGGCGGGGGTGGCCAGGGGGTTGTGGCTGAAGGTCTGCCGCAGGGGGCCTGTTTTGGGGGGGTGACGTCACCATGAGGGGGTGTGGCTTGCAGGAAGCCCCGCCCCCTTTTGGGGTTGAAGCCCCGCCCCCTCCCGGCTCACCCTTGGCCGCCAGCTCCAGGTGGTGCCGCAGCCGCCACTCGCGCTCCTCCCCCCGCTGCGCCGCCTGCGCCTCCCGCCAGTCTGAAAAATGGGGGGGGGGGGACACGTGAGACCCCCCCCAAAACCCCTCCCCCACCCCACAACCCCCACACCCCTCCCCCATCACCCCCTCACCCCCCCTTTCCCTCCCTCACCCCTTTTTTTTCCTTTTTTCCCCCCAATTTCTCCCCCTCATCCCTCCTTTTTCTCTTTTTCCCCCCAATTTCCCCCCTTTTTTCCCTTTTTTCCCCCAATTTCCTCCCTCCCCCACCCCCTACACCTCCCCCATCCCCCCCTAACCTCCCCTTACCCCCCCTTTTCCCTTTTTTCCCCAATTTCCCCCCATTTTCCCCCCCTCACCCCCCTTTTTTCCCTTTTTCCCCCCAATTTCCTCCTTTTTTTCCCCTTTCCCCCCCAATTTCCCCCCTCCCCCACCCCCCATCCCTCTCCCATCCCCCCTCACCCCTCCCACCCCCCGTTTCTCCCATTTTCCCCCCAATTTCCTCCCCTCACCCTCCCTTATTCCCTTTTCCCCCCCAATTTCCCCCTTTTTTCCCCTTTTTCTCCCAAATTTCCCCCCCTCCCCCCCCCCTTTTCCCTTTTTCCCCCCAATTTCCTCCTTTTTTTCCCTTTTTCCCCCCAATTTCCCCCCCTCACCCCCCTTTTTTCCCGATTTCCCCCCAATTTCCCCCCCTTTTTCCCTTTTTTTTCCCTTTTTCCCCCCAATTTGCCCCTCCCCCATCCCCCCCTCACTCCCCCCTCACCCCCTTTTTTCCCAATTTCCCCCCAATTCCCCCCCCCCCCCCCCAGACTCACTCTGCCGCAGCTTCCCCAGGATCCCCCCGCGGAGGGGGCGGGGCCAGAGCCCTGCGTGGGCGTGGCCTGAGGCGGGGGGGCGGGGCCGGGACTCGGAGGCGGGCGCGGAGGGCGGGGACGCGCAGGAGCCCGGTCTGCAATAGGCTGAAGGAGTTGGACGTCAGCCAATAGAGGAACACCGCCTGCAAGGGGACACGCCCACTGGGTGCCAGGCCACGCCCACTCGGTGCCTGGCCACGCCCACTTTGGGCTGTGGCCACGCCCACCCCTGCCTGGCAGTGCCGGGGGTGCTGGCAGCGAAATCTGCCCGGCAACAGGTGATGCAACCCCCTGGGGCCACGCCCACCGTTGCCTGGCAACACCTTATAAGGAATCAAGCCCCGCCCCCTTTTAAAGAGGCCACACCCCTTTTCAGAAGCCACGCCCCCTTTAAAGTGACCACGCCCCTTTTAACAGCCCTGGTGCCTTTTAAGGAGGCTCCTCCCCTTTCTCTAAGCCCCTCCCCTTCCCTTTAAGCCCCTCCCTTTTCTAAGCCCCGCCCACTTCTCTAAGCCCCTCCCCTTCATTTTAAGCCCCTCCCCTTCCCATTAACCCCACCCCCTTCCCCATAGCTCCTCCCCATCCCACCAAGCCCCTCCCCTTTTTCTAAGCCCCTCCCCTTCCCATTAGGCCCCTCCCACCTTTCCTTAAGCCCCTCCCCTCCCCATTAACCCCTCCCATTCCCATTAAGCCCCTCCCCTTTTCCTAAGCCCCGCCCACTTTTCTAAGCCCCTCCCCCTCCTATAGGCCCCTCCCCATCCATTTTACCCCCTCCCCTCCTCCCAATCCCCTCCCCCCTTCCCCCAAGCCCCTCCCCCTTTAAGCCCCTCCCCCTTTAGCCCCGCCCCCTGACCGTGGGGAAGTGCAGCACGAAGGGCAGGACGAGCAGGGGCATCACCCGCAGGACCTGGCGCATGGCCCCCGCCCCCGGGCTGGACACGCCGGTCTCCGCCCCCAGCTGCAAAAAAAGGGGCGGGGCTAGCGCCGGGACACGCCCCCCTGGCCCCAGGACACGCCCCCAAACCGGGGAGGCCACGCCCACATCGGGGTGGGGGCACTCAGGCCCCTCCCACCCCCTTTAGGCTCCGCCCCCCACCTTTAGGCTCCTCCCCCTTTAAGCCCCGCCCCCAGGACCCCTCCCACTTAAGCCACGCCCCCTTTAAGCCCCACCCTCCCCCATATAGACAATAAAGGGCAGGGGATTGGGGGCCCTGAGACCCCGCCCGCCCCCTTTAAGCCCCGCCCACCGCCTCCAGGCTCCTCCCACCCACCCTTAGGCCCCTCCCCCTTTAGGCCACGCCCCCTGAGACCCCTCCCACTCAGGCCACGCCCCTTTTAAGCCCCTCCCACCCCCATAGAGACCCACACAGCCCAACAGGGGCAGGACATGGAGGGGATAGGACGCCCCCAGCCCCCTCCCACCCCCTCCCCGCCCCCTGAGGCCCCTCCCCCTTTAGGCCCCGCCCCCTCCAGGCCCCACCCACCTCGAGCACCAACCAGGTGGAGGCGGTGACGAGCAGGGGGAGGGCGTAGAAGGGGTCGGGGGCGGTGAGGTCGGGGAACCAGCCCAGCCCCCCCCGCTGCAGCCCCGGGTGCGGCGCCGCCGCCATCTGCTGCAGGGCCAGGAAGAAGGAGACGAAGAGCGGGGTCTGGGGGAGGGCGAGCAGGGGTCACGACCTCTGACCTTTGACCCCGTGACCCCCCCAGGTGACCCCGTGACCCCTGACCTGGACCAGGGGCACGAGGAAGCCCCGCAGGGGGTGGACGTCGTGGCGCCGCTGGTAGGCCGCCAGCTCGGCATAGGCGCGGGTCACTGCCAATCAAAGCCAAAAAAGGGGGCGGGGCTAAGCGGGGACACGCCCACCAGATGAGGGGGACACCCCCCTGCTTGGCCACGCCCCCTTTTGGGGGGACACGCCCCCTATATTAGGGACACGCCCCCCCAAACACCGCCCCCCCCCCCCCCCCCAGGTAGCAGCACTCCCCATAAAGCCCCACCCACAATTAGGCCACGCCCACACTGGAAGCCACGCCCACCGCCACATGGCCCCGCCCCTTTCCCCATAGCCCCGCCCACACCCCCAGACCCCGCCCCTTTCTACAAGCCCCGCCCCTTTCCCTATCTCCACCCCCCTCCCTCTCACCCATTGGCCCCTCCCCTCCCCTTTAGCCCCTCCCCCTGACCCCACCCTGTTAAGCTCCGCCCCCTTTAGGCCCCGCCCACCTCATTTAACCCTTTCCCTGCCGCTCCCCTCTCCCCTTTTGGCCCCTCCCCTCCCCCTTAGCCCCTCCCCCGACCCCACCCCATTAGGCCCCGCCCCCTTTAGACCCCACCCACCTCCTTTAGCCCCTCCCACCTCCTTTAACCCTTTCCTTTCCCCTTTCCCTTCCCCTACCCCCACCCCCTCCCTCCCCCTTCCCCCCTCCCTCCCCCTTTACCCCCTCCCCACCCCCTTAGCCCCTCCCCCCGACCCCTCCCCTTTAGGCCCCTCCCACCCCCTTAGCCCCGCCCCCTCACCCTGCAGGCGGTCGCTGCCCCTCCTGGCCTCGGCCAGGCGCTGGTGCAGGCGCTGCAGCTGGGGGAGGTGGACCCCCAGGCGGGCGGCCTCGCGCTGCCCCCGCAGCACCAGCGGCAGCAGCAGCACGCGGGCACCCAGAGTGCCTGGGGGGGGAAAGGGGGGGCCCTGTAAGGTCCTGGAGAACCCTATAAGGCCTTATAGGGACCTAGGGGGTCTTACAGGGGCCTGTGAGCTGCTACGGACCCCATAAACTCCTCCCAAATCCACATTTTCCCCTCCCCAAACCCCCCTTTTCCCCCCAAATCCCCTTTTCCCCCCCCCAAATCCCTCCCAAACACTCCCAGCCCCACTCTTTGACCCCAAAACCCCCTCCCAAACCCCATAAACCCCCCCCAAATCCCCCCTTTTCCCCCACAAATGCCCATTTTCTCCCCCCAAACCCCTCCCCTTACCCCATAACCCCCTCCCCTTGTGCCCCCAAAACCCCCCCCTGACCCCATAACCCCCCCCGACCCCACAACCCCCTCACCCATCACGATGGCCGCCCACCAGGGCAGCCCCGCGTGGAGGTGCAGCCCCTGCAGCGCCCCCTGCACCAGCCCCACGGGGTCCAGGCCCCCAGCCCCAGCTCCTGCAGCAGCACCTCGGGGGCCTCCGACCCCACAACGGGGGGCTCTGACCCCAAAACCGCCTCCTGCCCCACAGCGGGGGCGCTCGGACCCGAAACCGGGTCGTTTTGACCCAAACTGGGGCCGCTTTGACTTAAAACGGGGCCACTTTGCCCCGTTATGGAGTCATTTTGCGCCATTACGGGCTGATTTTGCCCCAAAATGGGGTTGTTCTGTCCCGTTATAGGGTCGCTCTGTCCTGTTATGGGGTTGTTTTGTCCCAAAATGGAGGGATTTTGTCCCAAAGTGGCTGTGGGGGCCGTGCTGGCTGCCTGCAAGGGAAGGAGGAGGTTAGGGGGGGGCCCCCAGCCCCATAAGCGCCCCACAGATACCCCAAAGTGCCCCACAGCACCCCAAAACCGCCCCATAACACCCCAAAACCACCCCATAACTGCCCCCCAGCCCCATAGCACCCCATAACCGCCCCCTAACTGCCCCATCACACCCCATAGCGCCCTATAGCACCCCAAAAGCGCCCCATAGCTGCCCCATAGCCACCCCATAGCCCCCCCCAACCCCATAACCACCCTATGACCGCCCCATATCACCCCAAAACACCCCATAAGTGCCCCATAACCACCCCCCAGCCCCCCCCAGCCCCATAACCACCCCCTATCACCCCATAACCCCCCCCATCACCCCACAGCCCCCCATAACCCCCCCCATCACCCCACACCGACCCCAAACCCGCCCCATTTCACCCCAAAACCTCCCCCCCCCTTCCCCTGCCACCCCCCCTTACCCGCACCGTGGCCGTGCCCAGGCCTCGGGGCCCCCGCGCCCCCCACAGGGCCTGCAAAGGAGACCGGGGGCGTGACGTCAGAGCCCGCCGCCGTGACGTCACGCCCCCTCGGTGACGTCACGCCCCCTCCGGTGACGTCACGCCCACTCCGGTGACGTCACGCCCCCCCCCCACCTGCTGGCGCAGGGCCCGCAGCAGCGGCCGGAGCCGCAGGGCCGCCGCCATCTTGGCGTCTGAGGGGGAAGCGGAAGGGGCGGGGCTTCTTTATATAGGAGCCCGCGCATGCGCGCTGCTTTCTCCCCCCGCTTCCTGTTTGTGTGAAGCCGCCGCCGCCATCTTGGAGGTGGGCAGCCCGGCACGGGGCGTGGCCCTGACGTCACGCGGGGCGGAAGTGGGCCCGCCGCCATCTTGAGGCGCCGCCGGCGGCCGCTGAGGTAACGGGGGGGGGGGGGAGGGGGATAAAGGGGGGGGGCGGCCCCAAATCCCCCCAAATCGCCCCAAATCGCCTCAAAATCACCCCAAAATCGCCCCAAATGTTCCCCTAGGAGCCTTAAATCCCCCCTGGGAGCACCAAAATGGGGCTGGGACCCCCCCACATCCCCTTGGGAGGCCCCAAACCCCCCCTGAGGCCCCCTAAATCCCCCCTGGGACCCCCCAAATGGGGCTGGGGTCCCCCAAACCCCTCCTGACCCCCCCCTAATTTCTCTTGGGGCCCCCAAAATTGGTCTGGGACCCACAAATCCCCCCTGGAATTCCCAAAAATGGCTCAGGACCCCCCCAAATCCCTCCTGGGACCCCCCTAAACCCTTTTGGGACCCCCCAAATTCCCCCTGAGACCCCCCCAAAAATTCCTCAGGACCCCCCAAATCATCCTGGGACCCCCCAAAATAGTTCAGGATCCCCTAAATCCCCTCAGAGCCCCCCCAAATCCCCCCTGAGCCCCCCTAAATCCCTTTTGGGACCCCCAAAATTGGGCTGAGACTCCCTAAACCCCCCCCTAAACTCCCCCAACCCCCCCTAACCCCCCCAAACCCCTCCTGGGACCCCCCAAATCCTCCCTGGGTCCCCCCAAAATCCCTCAGGACCCCCTAAACCCCCCTAACCCCCCCCAAACCCCCCTGAGACCCCCCTAAATCCCTCTTGGGCCCCCCCCAAATAGTTCAGGACCCCCAAACCCTTCCTGGGACCCCCTAAATCCCTCTTGGGACCCCCAAAATTGGCCTGGGACCCCCTAACCCCCCCCAGGACCCCCCCAAATCCCCCTGAGACCCCCCCCAAATCCCCCCTATCCCCCCCCCATCCCCTTTAACCCCCCTTTTCCTCCCCCAGGCCATGGCTCAGCCGCCCGCAGCCCCCCCCATGGACCCCCAGGACCCCCCCGAAGCCCCCCAGGACCCCCCCCATGACCCCCGGGACCCCCCCCAATCCCTGGGGTCCCTGCGGGGGGCTCTGGAGGCGGCGCTGCTGAGGGCCCCGGGGGCTCCCGGCCCCCCCCCCGAGCTGGCCCCGCTGCTGGCCCTGCCCCTGCCCCCCCCCGCCAAGATGCGCCTGGTGCCGGCTGCCCGGCTGCTCAGGGACAACATGGCGCCGGTGGGCGGGGCTTAAGGGGGCGGGGCTTAAGGGGGCGGGGTCAAAGGGGCGGGGCCACAAAGGGGGCGGGGCCACAAGGGGTGGGGGTGGGGGGGGAGGGAGAAGGAGAGGGGAGGAGTAAGCGGGGCTAAAGGGGTGGGCGGGGCTAAGGGGATGGGCGGGGCCATTAGGGGGCGGGGCTAAAGGGGGCGGGGCTACAAAGGGGCGGGGCTATGAGGGGCAGAGGGAGATGGGGAGGGGAGGAGGGGGCGGGGCTATGAAGGGGGCGGGCTATGAGGGGGCGGAGCCACAAAGGGGCGGGGTTAAGGGTGGGAGGGGGAGGGGAGGAGTGGGCAGGGCTAAGGGGGTGGGCGGGGCTATAAGGGGGCGGGGCTTAAAGGGGGCGGGGCTACAAGGGGTGGGGGTCCAAAGGGGATTGGGACATGGATTTGGGGAATTCTGGCTGGATTTTGGGGATTATGACCCAGATTTGGGGGATTACAGCGGATTAGGGGCTGGATTTGGGGATTTAAGGCTAAAACCTGTCTTTTGGGCCTGTATTTGTGGGATTTGGGGCTGGATTTGTGGGATTTGGGTCCCGATCTTTGGGATTTGGGTCCGGATCGGTGGTTTTGGGGTCGGGATTTTGGGGATGATTCCCCTAATCCGTGGGGTTTGGCAGGACGGGGGCGGGGCGGGGGCGCTGAGCGCGGCGCTGGCCATCCTGGAGAAGTACGGGCGCAACCTGCTGCAGCCCCGGCCCCCCCCCTTCTGGCGCTGCGTGCGCGCCACCAACCCCGTGTTCCGCAGCACCGTGGGCGCCCTCAAGGTCAGCACCAGTACGCACCAGTACGGCCCAGTGCCCTCCCAGTACGCCCCCGGGCCACGCTGGTGCCTCCCCAGTACGCCCCAGTACCCCTGAGTCCCTTTCCAGTATGCCTTTATGCTCCTTAATCCCATCCCAGTACAACCCAGTTTGGCCCAGTGCCCTTCCAGTCCCTCCCCAGTACACCCCAGTATGGCCCAGTACACTCCAGGGCTCTCCCAGTCCCTCCCCATTACGCCCCACTGACCCTGAGACCCTTTCCAGTATGCCTTTATGGTCCTTAATCCCATCCCAGTACAGTCCAGTATGGTTTAGGGACCTTCCAGTACATCCCAGTATGCCCCAGTATGCCCCAGGGCTCTCCCAGTCCCTTCCCATTACGCCCCACTGACCCTGAGACCCTTTCCAGTATGCCTTTATGGTCCTTAATCTCATCCCAGTACAGCCCAGTACGCCACAGTATGGTCCAGTGCCCTTCCAGTGCACCCCAGTACGGCCCAGTATGCCCCAGTACTCTCCCAGCCCCTCCCCACTACACCCCAGTACCCCTAAATCCCTTCCCAGTATGCCTTTATGCTCCTTAATCCCATCCCAGTATATCCCAGTATGCCCCAGTACCCTTCCAGCCCCTCCCCAGTACACCCCAGTGCCCCAAAGCCCCTCCCAGTGCCCCCCAGAGCTCTCCCAGTCCCTCCCCAGTATACCCCAGTGCCCCAAATCCCCTCCCAGTACACCCCAGTATGGCCCCTCCCACCCCCATAACCCCTCCCACCCTTAACCCCGCCCCCTTTAAGCCCCGCCCCCCAGCTAAGCCCCTCCCCCTCAGGGCGGGCGGGGGGTGCTGCGGCTGCTGGGCTACCGGCAGGAGGGGCCGCAGGGCCTCAGCTTCCCCCCCGGGACCCCCGCCCCGCACGGCCCCACCGTGGCCGCCGTCACCGCCGACCTGGCCCTGCTGCGGGCAGAGCTGGGGCTGCTGCTGGCCGTGAGTGGGCGGGGCTAAAGGGGGCGGGGCCTAAAGGGGAGGGGCTTAAGGGGGCGTGGCCAAAAGGGGGAGGGGCTAGTGGGCGGGGCTAGGGGGTGGGAGGGGTCTAAGGGGGGTGGGAGCTGGGGCTGCTGATGAATGGGAGGGGGCGGGGCTTAAAAGGGGGCGGAGCTTAAATGGGGGCGGGGCTTGAAGGGGTGGGGCTAGGGGCGGGGCTAGGGGGTGGGAGGGGTCTAAGGGGAGGGAGCTGGGGCTGCTGATGAATGGGAGGGGGCGGGGCTTAAAGGAGGGCGTGGCCAAAAGGGGGCGGGGCTTAAGGGGGGAGAATGGGAGTGGAGGGAGTGGGCGGGGCCTAAGGGGAGTGGGCGGGGCTTGAGGGGTGTGGGAGGAGCTTAAAGGGGGAGGAGCTTGGGGTGGGAGGGGTTAAGGGGGCAGGGCCTAAGGGGAGTGGGCGGGGCTTAAGGAGTGGGAGGGGCTTGGGGGAGGTGGGAGGGGCCTGGGGTGGGATTGGGGGTAATGGGGGGTTACTGGGAGGGTACTGGCGGGGGTACTGGGGGGTACTGGTTTGTACTGGATTGTGCTGATGGGGCTCTGCTCCCTTCCAGAACAAGCACCCCAACCCCCAGTTCTTCACCGACATCCTGCGGGGGGGGCAGGTGAGGCACTGGGGGATACTGGGAGGGAACTGGGAGGCACTGGGAGGGGACTGGGAGGGACTGGGAGGAGACTGGGAGGAGCTGGGAGGGCACTGGGAGGGACTGGGAGGGCACTGGGAGGGACTGGGGACACCCTGGGATTAATTGATTGTTATTGGTCTATAATAATTTTTATTGGTTTATACTGGTTTTTACTGGTCTGTAGTGGTTTTTACTGGTTTGTACTGGTCTGTATTGTTTTTTGCTGGTTTATACTGGTTTTAACTGGTTTTTCTCCCCCAGGACTCTGAGGAGCCGCTGGATGCGGACGGGGTCGAGGCTGAAGGTGGGGGGGGACAATTTTGGGGTGAATTAGGGGGAATTTGGGGCTTTTGGGGGGATTTGCGGCTTTTTTGGGGGATTTGGGGAATTTAGGAGGTTTTGGGGGCAGTTTTGGGGTGGATTATTGGGGTTTTGGGGCGGTTTCTGGGGTTTTGGGGTGGTTTTTGGGGCGTGGGGAGGTTTCTGTATTTTTGGGGTGATTTCTGGTGATTTTGGGACCTTCCCAGAGCCGCCCCCCCCTTGCCCTGACTGTGTCCAGGGGCCCTGCGGGGCCTGCGCCCGCCTGCGCCACACGGCCCCCCCGGAGGGGGGCGACAGGTACGACTTTTGGGGTGATTTTCAGCGATTTTGGGTCATTTGGGACCATTTAGGGTCAGTTTGGGGCATTTCAGGGCAGTTTGGGGACTTTTGGGGCAGTTCAGAGCACTTTGGGGTGCTTTAGGGCATTTGAGGGTTTTTGGGTGATTTTGGGGTTGTTGTGGGGTATTTGGGGTGGTTTTGGGGTCAATATGTGGCATTTTGGGGTGGATAAAGGGCGTTTTGGGGCCATTTGGGGCCATTTTGGGGTCAATGAAGGGCATTTTGGGGCTATTAGGGGTGCTTTTGAGGTCAATATGTGGCATTTGGGGGTTAATGAGCATTTTGGGGTGAATAAGGAGCATTTTGGGCCCATTGAGGTAGCTCTGGGGTGGTTGTGGGGTGCCTGAGGCATTTTAAGGCAGTTTTGGGGCGATTTGGGGCATTTAGGGCCGTTTTGGGGTACCCGCAGCTCGTCGCCCCCGTGGCGCTGCGCCCAGTGCGGGGCCCCCACGTCGGGGCTGGCCGTGCTGTGCGGGGGCTGCCAGCCCCCCCGGCACGCCCCCAAATCGCCCGGATCCACCCCAAAATCGCCGGGAGGAAGCGACCCGAAATCACCTGGATTCACCCCAAAAACGGAGCCCGGCGGGGGCTGGGCCTGCGCCTCCTGCACCTTCCTCAACCCCGGCCCCGCCGTCCTCTGCGGGGTCTGCGAGCGGCCCCGCCTGGCCCCGCGGCCCCCCCGGCCCCACAGGTACGGCCCCCACCCAAATCTGCGGGATTTCACCCCAAATTCACGGAATTCCTCCCAAAAAACACCAATTTTCTCCATAAACCCGTGAATTTTCCCCAAAACCCCATAGATTTCCACTGAAACCCCATAAATTTCCCTTCTATGCATCCCCGCTACAAATCAGCATGAATTTTTCCCAAAATGGCACAAATTTCCCCCAAATCAGCGTGGATTTCCCCGATTTGGAGTGGGTTTTCCCCAAATCCGTGCAAAATTTACCCAAATCGGTGTGAATTTCCCCCAAATCCCTGTGGATTCTGACCCCATATTGCTCTAATCAAAATCAGCATGAAATTTCCCCAAATTGGTGTGAAATTCTCCCAAATTCCCCCCCAAATTTATTGAAACTCTCCCCAAACTCCCCCAATTTCCTCCAATTTTCCCATAATTTCCCCAAATTCCTTCAAATTTCTTCCAAATTTTCCTTAAATCCCCCCGATTTTCCCCAATTCCCCCAAATTTCCCCAAACTCCCCAAATTTCCTCCAGTTTTCCCATAATTTCCCCAAATTCCTTTAAATTTCTTCAAAAATTTCCTTAAATCCCCTCATTTTTTCCCAAGCTGCCTGAATTTCCCCCAATTCCCTTAATTTTTCCACAAATTTCTTCAAATTTCATTGAAACTTTTCTTAAATCCCCTAGTTTTTCCTCAATTCCCCCAAATTTCCAAATTTTCCCCCAAATTTCCCAAATCCCCCCAAATTCCCCAAATTTCCTCTAATTTCCTCAAAATTTCCCCAAATTTCATCAAATCTTTTCAAAATTTTCCTTATATCCCCCTATTTTTTTCCTAACTGCCTGAATTTTCCCCAAGTTTCCTCCAATTCCCTTAAAATTTCCCCCAATTTCTTCAAATTTCTTCCAAATTTTCCTTAAATCCCCCCATTTTTCCCCAAAATTCCCCCCAATTCCCCCAAATCCCCCCAAACCCTCCCCAAATCCATTCCAATTCCCCACTAACCTCTCTAACTTTCCGCCCCCTCCCCCAATTTGCCCAAAATCCCCCGTTTTTCCCCCAACGCAGGGCTGGCGCTGCGGGCGCTGCACCTACTGGAACCGGGGGGGGGCGGGGAGCTGCGCGCTGTGTCTCCGCCCCCCGAGGCCCCGCCCCCCGAGGCCCCGCCCCCCGAGGCCCCGCCCAATGGGGGCCCGCCCCTGGGGGTTGGCCCCGCCCCTTTTGGGGGCGTGGCTTCCCCAGGCCCCGCCCAGGAGGCGGAGCGCCAGGAGCGGCTGCGGCGCCAGGGGCAGCGAATGGTGGAGCTGCTGCGGGTGAGCCGCCATCTTGGGGGCGGGGCCACGGGGGGAGGGGGCGGGGCCATAAGGAAGTGGGCGGGGCCATGGGGAAAGGGGGCAGGGCCAGGCCCTATAGGGGGTTTGGGGCCCTATAGGGGGGTTTGGGGGCCCTATAGGGGGTTTGAAGGCCCTATAGGGGTTTTGGGGCCCTATAGAGGGGGTTTGGGGCCCTATAGAGGGGGTTTGGGGCCCTATAGAGGGGGCGGGGACCCTATAGGGGGGTTTGGGGCCCTATAGGGGGGGTTTGGGGGCCCTATAGGGGGTTTTGGGGCCCTATAGGGGGTTTGGGGTCCCTATAAATGGGATTTGGGGGGTCCCAGGGGTGCCCCTGTGGGTCTGGGGGTGCTGTAGGTGCCCCATAGGTGCCCCTAGGTCCCCATAAGTACCCTATAAGTCCCCATTGATGCCCCATATGTCCCCTGTAGGGTCCCATAGGTGCCCTATAGGTTCCCTTATGCGCCCTATAGGTCCCCCAGGTACCCCATAAGTGTCCTATAGGTCCCTAAAGATGCCCTGTAGGCTCCTATAGGTGCCCTATAAGTGCTATAAGTCCCCCAGGTGCCCCATAGGTGCCCCATAGGGGCCCTGGAAGTCCCCCGGGTGCCCCATAGGTGCCCTATAGGATCCATAGGTGCCCTATAAGTCCCCCAGGTGCTCTATAGGATCCCCTAGGTGCCCCATAGGTGCCCTATAGACTCCCATAGGTGCCCTATAAGTCCCCCAGGTGCCCCATAGGTGCCCTATAGGATCCTACAGGTGCCTTATAAGTGCCTCAAGTGTTCTATAGGTTCCCTATAGGTTCCCATAGGTGCCCTATAGGACCCGTAGGTGCCCTATAAGTCCCCTAGGTGCCCTATAGGATCCCCCAGGTGCCCCATAGATGCTCTATAGACTCCCATAGGTGCCCTATAAGTCCCCCAGGTGCTCTATAGGATCCCCTAGGTGCCCCATAGGTGCCCTATAGGTGCCCCATAGGTGCCCCATACATCCCCTATAGGCTCCTATAGGTTCCCTATAGGTTCTCAGGGGAGGCCCCGCCCCTAACCCAGTCCCCGCCCCCTTTTTCTCTCCCCCCCCCCCCAGGCAGCGGAGGCGCAGGCGGTGCCGGCGGAGGCGGTGCTGGCGGCGGCCGGGGGGCGTGGCCAAGGCCAAGGGGGCGTGGCCTGGGCGAAGGGGGCGGTGCTGGCGGCGAGGGCGGGGCTGGGGGCGGAGCTGGCGGCGCTGGGGGGGGCGGCGCAGGGGGCGGGCAGGGGGCGGGGCTCGGAAGCCCCTCCCCCCGCGAGGTCGCCGCCGCCTGGCTCCGAGCCCACGCCCGAGCCCCCCGCGCCCTCCAGGCCTGCCTGGGAGCACGGCGCAGGAAGGTGGGCGGGGCCTAAAGGGGGCGGGGCTAAAGGGGGAGGGGCTTAAGGGGGAGGGGTTTGAGGGGGGAGGGGCCTGGGGTGGGTGGGAGGGGGGAGGGAGGGGGTGGAGGGGGGTATTGGGGGGGGCGGGGGCTTGGTGGGGGTGTGGCCTATTGGGATGGGTTGGGGGCGTGGTTTATTGGGGCAGGGGTCGTTGGGGGCGTGGCTTGGGGGGTGGGGCTTATTGGGGTGGGGTTTGGGGGTGGGGTTTATTGGGGGCGTGGTTTATTGGGCTGTGGGGGCTCCTACTGGTCCTTAGCGATCCGTACTGGTCCATACTGGTCTGTACTGGTCTTTATTGGTCCGCAATGGTCCATACTGGACTGTACTGGTCTTTACTGGCCCGTAATGGTCAATACTGGTCCGTACTGGTCCTTACCAGTCTGTAATGGCCCATATTGGTCTGTACTGGTTCTTACCGGTCTGTAATGGTCCGTACTGGTCTGTACTGGTCTGTATTGGTCCTTACTGGTCTGTAATGGCCCATACTGGTCCGTAATGGTCCATAATGGTCCATACTGCTCCGTACTGGTCCGTAATGATCCATACTGGTCCTTACCAGTCCATAATGGTCTGTACTGGTCCTTACTGGTCCATCCTGGTGTCCCCCCAGCTGCGGGCGCTGGCGGCGCTGGGTTTCCCGGACCGGGCGGAGGCGGCGGCGGCGCTGAGCAGGGGGGGGGGGGGCGCTGGGGGCAGCGCTGGCCCAGCTGCAGCGCCCCCGCCTGGGGGGCTTCGCACAGCGCCTCTGGGAGCCCTGCGAGCCCCCCCTCGACTTCCAGTGCCCCGACCAGCAGGTGGGGGGCTGGGGGAGGGCTGGGGGGGGTTGGGGGTCCTAAGGGGGTTCTGGGGTCCTGAGGGGGGTCCTGGGGGGTTTGGGGGTCCTGAGGGGGGATTGGGGGGTTTTGGGGGTGTTTTGGGGGTCCTGGGGGGGTCCTGAGGGGGTTTGGGGGGGTCTTGGGGGGGGGTTTGGGGGTCCTGAGGGGGGTTTGGGGGGGTCTTGGGGCGGTTTTGGGGGTCCTGAGGGGGGCTGGGGAGTCCTGGGGGGGTCCTGAGGGGGGATTGGGGGGTCCTGGGGGTCCTGAGGGGGGTTTTGGGGGTCCTGAGGGGGGTTTGGGGGGTTTTGGGGGGGTCCTGAGGAGGGTTTTGGGGTCCTGAGGGGGTCTTGAGGGGGGTTTGGGGGGTGTTGGGGGGGATTTTGGGGTTCTGGGTGGACCAGGGGGCTCCTGAGGGGGCTCCTGAGGGAATTTGGGGTTTGTGAGGGAATTGGGGGTCTCCTGGGGGTCCTGATGGCGCCGTTACCCCCTCTCCCCCCCCCCCAGGCCCTGGTGCGCCGCGTGCTGGCGTCGCTGTCACTGCCGAGCTGGGGCCGGGCCCAGTTGGTGGCGGCGCTGGGCCGGGAGCTGGCCCCGGCCGGGACGGGGCTGGAGGCGCTGGTGGAGGCCGTCAGGGCCTCGCCCGACCGCGCCAGCATCCGGCGCCGCCTGCGCTGCGAGTGTGCCGTGTGCGGCTGGGCCCTGCCCCGGGAACAGGTGGGGAACGGGGAAATGGCGGCGGTTGCCATGGGAACGGGGAGAAAAGGCGGGAGTTGCCATGGGGATAAGGGAAAATGGCGGGGGTTGCTATGGAGACCGGCGGAAAGGGCGGGAGTTGCCATGGGAACAGGGAAAGGGTGGGAGTTGCTATGGAGACCAAGGGGGGAGGCGGGAGTTGCCATGGGAACGCTTGATTGACAGCTCCGGTTGCTATGGGAATGCCCAGGGGGCGGGGCTTAGCACTAGAGGAAAGGCGGGAGTTGCTATGGAAACGTCTGATGGGCGGGGCTAAGGGGCGGGAGTTGCCATGGGAACGCTTGATTGACAGCTTCAGTTGCTATGGAGACCCCTGAGGGGCGGGGCTTAGGGGCTGAGGGGCGGGAGTTGCCATGGAGACACTTGATTGACAGCTTCAGTTGCTATGGGAACCAGGGGGTAAGGCGGGAGTTGCCATGGGAACCTGTGAGGGGTGGGGCTAAGGGGTGGGAGTTGCCATGGGAACGCTTGATTGACAGCTTCAGTTGCTATGGAGATGCCTGAGGGGCGGGGCTTAGGGGCTGAGGGGCGGGAGTTGCCATGGAGACACTTGATTGACAGCTCCAGTTGCTATGGGAACCAGGGGGTAAGGCGGGAGTTGCCATGGGAACCTGTGAGGGGCGGGGCTTAGGGGCTAATGGGTGGGAGTTGCCATGGGGACACTTGAGTGACAGCTCTGGTTGCTATGGGAACGCCTGAGGGGAGGCGGGAGTTGCCATGGAGACACCTGAGGGGCGTGGCCAGCCGCTGGAGCCGCCCCCGTTGCCACGGCAACCCCCGCCCAGTCTGCCCGGCAACGCAGGCAGGCCGGGCAGCGATTGGCTGATGGCCCTGACCACGTGTCCCGGCGCCGGCCAATCAGATGCAGTCGCTGACGGGCTGCGAGTGCGCCATCTGCCCCGAGTGCTTCCGGCAGCACTTCACCATCGGCGTTAAGGAGCGCCGCGTGGCCGACCTCGTGTGTCCCGCCTGCGGCCGCCCCGACCTGGCCGACGAGGCCCAGCGCCTCTGCTACTTCTCCACGCTCGACGTGCAGGTTGGGGACGGGGTCCTGAGGGGTCTGGGGGGCTTTAATGGGCCCCTAAGGGGCTTTATGGGGCACTAAGGGGCCTTAATGGGGCTTCATGGGGGTCCTGAGGGGCCTTAGGGGGGATAAGGGGCCTTAAAGGGGTCTTAAAGGGGTTTTAAAGGGGCCTTATGGGGGGATAAGGGGCCTTAAAGGGGCCTGGGGGGCCTTAAAAGGGTGAAGGGGGGCTTAAAGGGGGCTTACGGGGCCTTATGGGGGTCCTGAGGGGGTCTATGGGGCCTTAAAGGGGTCTTAAAGGGGTCTGGGGGACATTAATGGGGCTTAAAGAGGGTCCTAAGGGGGTCTATGGTGCCTTAAAGGGACCAGGGGGGGCTTAAAGGGGGCTTATGGGGGTCCTGAGGGGCCTTAGCGGGGGCTAAGGGGCATTAAAGGGGTCTGGGGGGCCTTAATGGGGCCTTATGGGGCCCTAAGGGGCCTTAATGGGGCTTTATGGGGGTCCTGAGGGGGCCTATGGGGCCTTAAAGGGACTGGGGGGGGCTTAAAGGGGGTCTATGGGGTCCTAATGGGGCCTTAGGGGGGGCTAAAGGGCCTTAAAGGAGCTTAAAGGGGTCTTAAAGGGGTCTGGGGGGCCTTAAAAGGGCCTTATGGGGGTCCTGAGGGGGTCCTGAGGGGTCTGGGGGGCCTTAATGGGGCTTAAAGGAGTCTGTGGGGTTTTAATGGGGCCTTATGAGGGTCCTGAGGGGCCTTAGGTGGGCCTAAGGGGCTTTAAAGGGGTCTGGGGGGCATTAAAGGGGCCTTATGGGGGTCATATGGGGCCTTGATGGGGCTTAAAGGGGCCTGGGGGCACTTATGGGGGTCCTAAGGGGGTCTATGGGGTCTTAATTGGGCCTTATGGGGCCCTAAGGGGCCTTAATGGGGCTTTATGGAGGTCCTGAGGGGGTGTATGGGGCCTAAAGGGGTCGGGGGGTCCTTAAAGGGGGCTTAAAGGGTCTCAGGGCCCCTTACCAGGGCTTTATGCAGCCTTAGTGGGGTCTTGGGGGTCCCTTTAGGGGTCCTGAGGGGTCTGGGGGAGACCTAAAGGGTCCTGGGGGGTCCCTAGAGGGTCTTAAAGGGATGCTAAAGGTTCCCATGGGCCCTTTTGGGGTCTTGGGGGACCCTTTTGGGGTCCTAAGGGGTCTGGGGGGGATCCTAAAGGCTCTTAGGGGCCGTAGGGGGCCTGATAGGGGCTCTATGGGGCCTGATTGGGGCCCTATGGAGCTCTATGGGGCCAGGGGGCGTTTTATGGGGCCGGGGGTGATGTGTGGGGTGCCCCCCAGCTGCGGCAGGTGCTGGACGCGGGCACGTACCAGCTCTTCACCCAGAAGCTGACGGAGCGCGAGCTGCTGCGCGACCCCAAATTCGTCTGGTGCATCCAGGTGGGGCCCTGTGGGGCCGGGGGGGGTCCTGTGGGGTCGCTATGGGGCTGACCCCCGGCTCTGCCCCCCCCCAGTGCTCTTTCGGGTTCATCTTCGAGGCGGAGCAGGGCCCGGCCCAGTGCCCCCAGTGCCAGCAGCGCTTCTGCCCCCGCTGCCAGTGCCCGGTATGGGGGGGTTATGGGGCTGGGGGGGGCTCTATGGGGTCTGGTATGGGGCTGGGGTGGTTATGGGGTGGTTATGGGGTGTCTATGGGGTGGTTATGGGGTGTCTATGGGGTGGTTATGGGGTGTCTATGGGGTATTTATGGGGTATTTATGGGATTTTTCCCCCCCCCAGTGGGAGCCGCAGCACCGGGGCCGCTCGTGCTCGGAGCTGCAGCTCTGCGACCCCCAGGAGCCCCCCGAGGGGCTGGCGGCCTTCCTGCAGGAGCGCCGCATCGGTACGGCCCCATAGCGACCCCCCGGCCCCATAGAGCCACCCCCGGCCCCATAGGGCCCCCCCTGACCCTATAACCCCCCCCCAGCGTGCCCGCAGTGCGGGCTGAGCCTGGCCCTGGCGCGGGGGGGCTGCCTCCACCTGCAGTGCCCCCAGTGCCAGCACAGCTTCTGCAGCGCCTGCAGCCGGCCCTTCCACCGCAAGGACGTGAGCTGGGGGGTTTGGGGGGGTTTGGGGGGTTATGGGGTGGGATTGGGGGATATGGGGGGGGTATGGGGGGTTATGGGGGAGTTATAGGGGGGTTATGGGGGGATTTGGGCGGTTGTGGGGTGGCTACAGGGGGTTATGGGGGGGTTATGGGGGGCTTGGGGGGGTTATAGGGGGGATCTGGGGGCATTTGGGGGGCATATGGGAGGTTCTTGGGGGGTTATGGGGGGGTTATGGGGGGGTTGGAGGGGTTATGGGGGGATTTGGGGGGGCTATGGGGTGCTCTGGGGGGTTCTGGGGTCGCTCAGGGGCTGGGCTGGTTGTGGGGGTGGTGCTGAGAGTTGGGGGCGTGCGATGACGTCACGGTGCCGCCGTGATGACGTCACGATGACGTCACGGTGACGTCATCACCCTGTCAGTGCTGCCCCGAGCCCGGCTGCCCCCTGCGGGGCTCCCTGCACGGCCACCACCCCCGGCACTGCCTCTTCTACCTGCGGGACTGGCACCCGGAGCGCCTGCTGCAGATCCTCACGGTGCGGGGGGGGGTTATGGGGCCGCTATGGGGTCGCTATGGGGGGATATGGGGTGGCTGTGGGGCATTAGGGCACACTATAGGGTTGTTATAGGGTGAGATGGGGGGCCTATGGGGCATTAGGGGGCCCTATGGGAGGACTATGGGGTGAGATGGGGTGGTTATGGGGGGCTATGGGGTATTAGAGGGTGCTGTGGGGTGGCTATGGGGCACTATGGGGTAGTTATAGGGCACTATGGAGTCTCTATGGGGCATTAGGGGCTGATATGGGGTGGTTATGGGGCAGCTAGGGGGCTCTATGGGGCCTCTGTGGGGCATTAGGGGGTGCTCTGGGGTCTGTGGGGTCTCTATGGCTCTCTATGGGGCGCTGTGGGGCAGTTCTGGGTCCCTATGGGGCTCTATGGGGTCCCTATGGGGTGTCTATGGGGCTCTATGGGGCACTGTGGGGTCACTCGGGGTCATTGCCCTCCGGTGACCCCAGGACGCCGGCGTCAGCTACGAGACCGAGCCCCCGCCCGGAGCCCAGCCCCCCCCCGGCGGTAAGCCCCGCCCCCTGCCCCGCCCCTGCCACGTGACTCCCTCATCACGTGGCACACCCGCATCACGTGACCCCGCCCCCCTGTCACGTGACCCCGCAGGCGGCTGCTGGGTGCCGGAGCAGAAGGAGACCCCCGGGGGGCTGCGGGACGAGGCCTGCGGCCGGGAGGCGCCCCCGGGACAGGCCGGGCTCTGCCGGTCAGTGGGGGGGGGGCGATTGGGGGGGGGTGGGGGGCAACTGGGGGGCTTATGGGGCATTTGGGGGGGTTGGGGGGCAGTTAGGGGTCATTATGGGGCAGCTAGGGGGGATTATGGGGGGTTATGGGGCAATTATGAGTCCTTGTGGGGCATTTGGGGGGGGTTGGGGCACAGGGGGGGTTATAGGGGGCTATGGGGGGGGTTATGGGGCACTTGGGGGTCCTTATGGGGCAATTAGGGGGGGTTATGGGGTAGTTGGGGGGGTTATGGGGGGGTTATAGGGTGCTGGGGGGGGTTATGGGGCATTTGGGGGGGTTGGGGGGCAGTTAGGGGTCATTATGGGGCAGCTAGGGGGGATTATGGGGGGTTATGGGGCAATTATGGGTCCTTGTGGGGCATTTGGGGGGGTTGGGGCACAGGGGGGGTTATAGGGGGTTATTGGGGGGGGTTATGGGGTTATAGGGGGGGTTATGGGGCTATAGGGTGTCCTTATGGGGCAGTTAGGGGGCTTACGGGGCAATTAGGGGTCCTTGTGGGGCAGTTAGGGGCGGTTATGGGGCACTGGGGTGGGGTTATGGGGGGTTAGGGGTCCTTATGGGGCAGTTGGGGGTCTTTATGGGGTAGTTGGGGTGGGTTATGGGTCCCTATGGGGCAGTTATGGGGAGTTATGGGGTGCTGGGGGCCACTGTGGGGCACCTGGGGGTCGTTATGGGGCACTTTGGGGGGGTCATGGGGCAGTTGGGGGTCCTTGGGGGGCAGTTGGGGTGGTTCTGGGTCCCTATGGGGCACTTATGGGTCGCTGTGGGGCACTTGGGGGTCGTTATGGGGCACTTTGGGGGGGGTTATGGGGCAGTTGGGGGTCCTTGGGGGGCACTTGGGGGTCTCTGTGGGTCCCTCTGGGCCCCAGGGGCTCCCTGGTCACGTGCCGAGTTCCCTCGTGCCCTCCCCCCCCCTCACGTGACCCCCCCCCCGTCCAATCCCGGTCCCGCAGCGCTCACTACGCCGAGTACCTCGTGTCCCGCATCAACGCGCACGCGCTGGACCCGGCCCCGCCCCCCGACCCCGCCCCCCGCCCATAAAAGGGCAGGCCACGCCCCCCAGCCTCAATAAAGGCCACGCCCCCTTTTCTGCCCGCCGCCTGAGTCACGTGGTTACTGCGCCGCGGGGAGGGGGGAGGAGCGGTCACGTGGTGCCTGGGGGCGGGGCGCGGGGAGGTCACGTGGCGGGGGCGGGTTCCGGCGTCACGTGACGGCGGCGGCGCGCGCGGTGAGCGGCGGAGGCGGCGGGAGGGGGGGAAAGGGGGGGGAAACGGCACCCAGGGGACCCCCAAATCGCCCCCAGGACCCCAAAATCGCCCCAAATCGCCCCAAAATCCCCGCGGGGCTTCCCCGGAGCCCCGCGGCGCCGCTTCCGGGTTCTCATCGCGCGCTTCCGGGTCGCTGCTGCAGGCGCTTCCGGCGGAAATGACGTCAGGGCGGCGCCGCCTCCTGCCCTGGCTGCTGGCGCAGGCGCAGAGCGGCCGCTTCCCGGGGCTGGAGTTCGACGACGCCGCCCGCAGCGCCCTCAGGGTGCCCTGGGAGCGCGCCGGAAGGGGCGGGGCCGGGGGCGGGGCCGCCGCCGCCCTCTGCCAGGTGACCACGCCCCCCCAGTGCAAGCCACGCCCCCACCAGGGCGAGCCACGCCCCCTCCTCTCCCCTCCCACCCCCTTTTTCCCCCCCTTTTCCCCTCTGGAATCCCCTCCCCCCGCGTGGCCCCGCCCCCCGAGTGACCCCGCCCCCCGGGGGTGGTGACGTCACAGGCGTGGGCGGAGTACAAAGGGGCCACGCCCCCGCCGGGCCCGGCCGTCTGCAAGACCCGGCTGCGCTGCGCCCTGCACAAGAGCCCCGAGCTGCAGGAGGTGCCCGAGCGCGCCCGCCTGGACGGGCCCCGCCCCTACAAGGTGTACCGCCTGCTGGGGCCACGCCCACCACGCAACGGTGCGTCACCACGGGGGGGCGGGGCCAACGGCGGGGAGGGGGCGGGGCCGGGAGGTGAGGGGGAGGGGCTATAGGGGCAGAAATCCCGGGGGCGGAACCTTGGTTCCGGGTCCTTTGGTTCCCGGGGGGGGGCTTAAAGGGGGTGCGCACCTCCCCGTGGCACTTCCGGTTTCACTTTTGAACTCAACACACCGACTTCCGGTTTCACTTCCGGGTTTACTGTACGGACTTCCGGTCTCACTTCCGGGTTCTATACACTCTATGGGGGGGCACGTTTCCGGTCGCACCCCCCACCACCACTTCCGGTTTCATTTTCGATTTCCCCCATCCCCACTTCCGGGTTCACTTCCGGGTCTCCCGTACGGACTTCCGGTTTGCCTGTACGGACTTCCGGTTTCGCCCTATGGGCGGCGCCATTTCGCTCGCCCCGCCCACTTCCGGGTTCTCCCCCCCAGGCCCCGCCCCCCGGCGCGGCTCCAAGGGGCGCAAGGAGGAGGCGGAGCCACGCGGCGATGACGCGGTGAGGGGGCGGGGCCTGAAGGGGGAGGGGGCGGGGCTTGGAGGGGGCGTGGCCTCACAATGACCCCGCCCCCTCCCCCTTTAGACCCCGCCCCCCAGCCCCGAGGAGGAGGAGGAGGAGGCGGAGCCGAGCCCAGGTGGGTGTGGCCTAACGCGTGGGGCGTGGCTTAGTGAAGGGGGCGTGGCCTCGCGCTGACCACGCCCCCTTCTCACAGCCCCGCCCCCTCCCGCTGCCGTGACCCCGCCCCCTTCCCGCCAGCTCGCCATCCTATTGGACAGCCCGGAGCCCCTCCCCCCGGCCGAAGGTAAGCCCCGCCCCCCTCATTAACATAAGGGGCGTGGCCTCGCCGCCAAGCCCCTCCCCTCCCTCTAAGCCCCTCCCCTTGCCTCTAAGCTCCTCCCCCTTTCCCTAAGCCCCGCCCCCTTTCCCTAAGCCCCGCCCCCTCTCCCCCCAGGCGACGCGGCATTGGGCGTCTCCCTCTGGGTGGGCGGGGCCCTGGCCTGGAGGGCGTGGCTCCCGGCGGGCGAGTACCTCCTATTGGCCGCCGGCAGCCCCGCCCCCGGCCCCGCCCCCTTGCCCCGCCTCCTGGTGCCGGCCCCGCCCCCCCCGGCCCTGGAGGCGCTGGGGGCGGGGCTGGGCCGGGGGCTGCTGGTGGCCAGCGGGGGGCGGGGCCTCTTCCTCAGGACACGCCCCCGGGGGCGGGGCCTCGCCCTCAGCGCCCCCCACGCCGGGGAGCCGGGGGGCGGGGCCTGGCCCCAGGGGGAGGAGCCGCTGGTGGCCGCCTTCGACAGCCGGCGCTTCCGGGAGGGTGAGGGGCGGGGCTTAAAGGGGGCGGGGCTTAAAGGGGGCGGGGCTTAAAAGGGAGGGGGAGGGGTTTAAGGGAGGTGGGCGGGGCCTGAGGGGTATGGGGGTCCCCATAGGGACTGCCTGACCCATAGGGACCCCATAGAGCCCCATAGAGCCCTATAGGGACCACTAACCTGCCCCATAGCCCCCCATAGCGCCCCATAACCCACCCAGAGCCCCCCCAGACCCCCCATAACCAGCCCCATAGCACCCCATAGAGCCCCATAACCCCCCCATAGCGCCCCCCCAGTGTCCCATAACCCCCCATAGACCCCAATAGACCCCCAATTACTCCCCATTGACCCCCCCAGAACCCCATACCCACCCCACAACCCCCCTTATCCCCCCATAACCCCCCTTTAGGACCCCCTAGACCCCCATAATCCCCCATAAACCCCCCCGGAGACCCCCATACCCACCCCATAACCCCCCATAGCACCCCATAACCCCCCCATAACCCCCCATAACCCCCCATAACCAGCCCCATAGCACCCCATAGAGCCCCATAGAGACCCCATAACCCCCCATAACCCCTCCAGACCCCCCATACCCAGCCCCCCCATAGCGCCCCATAGCGCCCCCTAACCCCCCCAACCCCCCATACCCAGCCCTATAGCACCCCATAGCCACCCCATAACCCCCCATAGAGCCCCATAGCACCCCATAGGGACCCCATAGCCCCCCATCACACCCCCTATAACCCCCCCAACCCCCCCATAACCCCCCATACCCATCCCCATAGCCCACCCCATAACCCCCCATAGCCCCCCATAACCCCCCATAACCAGCCCTAGAGACCCCATAGAGCCCCATAGAGACCCCCCAACCCCCCCCAAACCCCCTAACCCCATTTCTCCCCCCCCAGAGCTGCAGCGGCACCGCCAGGGGCTGGGCCCCCCCCCCGAGCACCGCGTGCTGCTGGCGGCCACCCCCGGGGAGCTTCGCACAGGGGGCGGGGCCAGCGCCCAGGGGGCGGTGCTACAGGTGGGCGGGGCCTCGGGGGGGAGGGGCCTGGAAGGGGGAGGGGCTACGGGGGGAGGGGGGGTGGGGGTGGTTATGGGGAGTTATGGGGTGTTTATGGGGTCTCTATGGGGGGTTATGGGGGGCTATGGGGCTCTCTGGGGTGCTATAGGGTGGGTTATGGGTCTCTATAGGGCTCTATGGGGCACTATAGGGTGATTATGGGGGGTTATGGGGTCGTTATGGGGCGCTATGGGGCTTTATGGGGGGGTTATGGGGCACTGGGGGGGGTTATAGTGGGCAATGGGGGCTATGGGGCAGCTATGGGGTTCTATGAGGAGCTATGGGGGGTTATGGGGGGCTATGGGGTGGTCATGGGGCACTGTGGGGTGGTTATGGGGTCCCTATTGGGTGCTATGGGGCTCTATGGGGGGGTTATGGGGTGGTTATGGAGCGCTATGGGGCTCTATGAGGGGTTATGGGGGGTTATGGGGTGGTTATGGGGCTCTATGGGGCACTATGGGGAGCTATGGGGTGGTTATGGGGGACTCTGGGGTCCCTAAGGGGTGTTATGGGGGGGTTATGGGGCACTATGGGGGGCTATGGGGCTGGTTATGGGGCACTGTGGGGCACTGTGGGGTTTCTATGGGGCACTGGGGTGGTTGTGGGGTGCTATGGGGGGTTATGGGGTGCTATAGGGTGGCTTTATGGGTCTCTATGGGGCTCTATAGGGCGCTATGGGGCACTGTGGGGCGCTATGGGGCGCTATGGGGTCTCTATGGGTCTCTATGGGGTGGTTGTGGGGCTCTATGGGTCTCTAGGGGGCGCTATGGGGCAGGTTATGGGGCAGGTTATGGGGCACTATGGGGTCTCTATGGGGTCTCTATGGGGTCTCTATGGGTCCCTATAGGGCCCTATGGGTCCCAATGGGTCCCTATGGGGTGGGCGGGGCCTCCCCTGTGGGCGTGGCTTCCGGCTGAGGCCCCGCCCCCCCCGTCTCTGTCCCCGCCCCCAGCTGGAGCAGGCCCTGGCCCAGCGCCTCCTGGGCCCCGCGCCGGATCCCGCCAATTAAAACCCTGCCGGATTTTACCGATTTGCTCCATTTTTGGCCTCATTCTCTCCGTTTTTGCCCGATTTCCGCCGTTTTCGCCCCAAATCCGCGCCGCGCCCTCCCATTGGCTGCGCCGTCTCCAGGGCGACCGCCCCCACGTGAGGACGCGCGCTCCCATTGGCTGCGCTGTCTCCATGGGAACCGAGCTGCGCGCCCATTGGCCGCCTTGTCTCCGTGGTGACCCGCCCAGCAGGCGCCGCGCGCTGATTGGCCGCGCCGTCCCCATGGCAACCGCCCGCTGAGGCGCCGCGCGCTCCCATTGGCCGCCGCCTTTCCCGCCGCGCCGGGGAGGGGGGGCGGGGTCAGCGCGCCGGCAGCTCCGCCGCTGATTGGCTGGCGGCGCTGAGGCGAGCCGCTCGCTGATTGGTCGCCGCGCCGGGTATAAAAGCGGGCGGCCGCGGGGCTCCGGCACAGCGCCGGCGGCGCCTCCCCGGGGCTGGGACCTCGCTGCCAATTGAGGCCAATTACCGCTAATTAAGGCCAATTAGCGCTAATTGGGGCTAATTACGGCTAATTAGGTTTAATTAGGGGCAGGAGGCGGCGGTGCGCGGCTGAGCGGAGGGTTTTGGGGCGAAACCCGGCGCTTTTGGGCCACTTTTAGACTCTTTTTACCTCAGTTTTTAGCTCGATTCCGGCTCCGTGGCCGAAAGAAGCGAATTGGGGAGGGGGGGGGCGCCGCGTTTTGGGGCTGAAAGCGGCTTTTTGGCGAGTTTGGGGTTAAAAAGAGGGATTCGGAGCAGCTCGGGGTGGTTTTGGGGTGAAAGAGACCGGATTCGGGGCAAAACTCTGCGGGTTTGGGGTGAAAAAGTTGGGTTTTAGGACAGAAAGCCCGGATTGGGGGCAAAGCCTTGCGGGTTTTGAGGGGTTTTAAGGAAAAAAGGTGGATTTTAGGGCAAAAAAAGGGATTTTGGGGCAGAAATCGGGGTTTGGGGGCAGAACTGGTGGATTCAGGGCAAAAAGGAGGGGGTTAGGGGCGGATTTGGGGTGAAAAGCGGCGGTTTTGGGTAAAAATCTGGATTTGGGGGGCTAAAATTCGCGGGTTTGGGTGGAAAACTCGCGGTTTGGGGCTAAAAACAAGGGTTTTGGGACTAGAACTCGCGGTTTTGGGTGAAAAACCGGTGGTTTAGGGGAAAAAAAGCCGGGTTTGGGGGAGGTTTTGGGGTGAAAAGCGGCGGTTTGGGGCAAAAAATCCCGTTTTGGGGCTAAAACTCGCGGTTTTGCGTTGAAAAGTTGCGGTTTGAGGCAAAAAAGCCGGGTTTTAGGGCTAAAAACAAGGGTTTTGGGGCTACAACTAGAGGCTTTGGGGGAAAAAAGGGTGGTTTAGGGGAAAAAAGCCAGGTTTGGGGGCGTTTTTTGGGGTGAAAAGCGGCGGTTTGGGGCAAAACCTCCCTTTTTGGGGTTAAAAACCCGGGTTTTGGGGCTGGAACTCGCGGTTCGGGGTGAAAAACCGGTGTTTTGGGATCAGAATTGGTGGGTTTGGGGCAAAACAGAGGGGTTTGGGGGCGGTTTTGGGGTGAAAAGCGGCGGATTTGGGCTAAAACCACATCATTTTGGGGCTAAAACCGCCTCTTTTAGGCTAAACCCGCCTCCTTTTGGGCTAAAACCGCCTTTTTTTGGGCTAAAACCCCGCTTTTTCCGGCCTCAAACCCCCGCTCAGCCCCTCGAGACCCTCCCTGTGCTCTGTATTCGCCCCCCACCCCCTATTTTTGGGTGAAAATCCTGCCTTTTCGGGTCCCGCCATGTTCTACCACCCCGAGGTCCTGCAGCGCCGCTCCGGCTGCTTCGGCACCATCTGGTAGGGGGCGGGGCCCCGCGGCCCTTTTATAGCCGAGGCCCCGCCCCCCGGGCTCTGACCACGCCCCCCCGGGCTCTGACCACGCCCCCTCCCCCCTCTGGCCCCGCCCCCCCCAGGCTGGCGGCCACGTGCAGCTCCCGTCTCCTGCGCCGGGAGGCGATGGCCGTGGACGTGCCCCGGACATGGTGGGGATTTGGGGAAAATTCGGGGGGGTTTGGGAAAAATTGGGGGGGTGGGGGGCTGGGGGGGGTTGGGGGAGGTTGGGGGTGGGGTGTGGGGGGAATTGGGGGGGTTATTGGGGGTCTATGGGGGGTCTATGGGGGGTTTATGGGGGGATTTGGGGGATTTATGGGGGGATTTTAGGGGAAATTGGGGGGATTTGGGGAAAATTGGGGGGTTGGGGGTGGGTAGGGGGCTGGGGGGGGCTGGGGGTGGGGTATGGGGGGTTTTGGGGGGTCTATGGGGGGGTTATGGGGGTATTTGGGGGGTTGATGGGGGGATTTGGGGGGAAATTGGGGGGATTTGGGGAAAATTGGGGGGTGGGGGGGTTAGGGGGGGTACTGGGGGGAATTGGGGGAGTTTGGGGGGTCTATGGGGGGGCTATGGGGGGGTTTTGGGGTGGGTATGGGGTCTCTGGGGGGGATATGGGGGGATTATGGGGGTCTAGGGGGCCCTAAAGGGGGGTTATGGGGGGATTTGGGGGGTCTATGGGGGGGGCTATGGGGTTCTGGGGGGGTCATGGGGGGTAATAGGGGGTCTATTGGGGTCTGGGGGGGGCTATGGGGGTCTATGGGGTCCCTATGGGGCTCTATAGGGCTCTATGGCCCCCTGACCCCGCCCCTTTTCCCCCTGACCCCGCCCCCTTTTGGCCCCGCCCCCAGCGCGGCCCTGCTGTGCTTTGTGCTGGGCTCGGCCCCGCCCCCCGGGTCCTTGGCCCCGCCCCCCCCGCCCGGGGCCCCGCCCCCCCGCTGCTCCCTGTACCTGGCCGCCCTCCTGCAGCTCGGCCTGGCCAGGGTGTACGGGAGGCAGTGCCAGCACACCGCCGGTAGGGGGCGCTATAGGGGGTTATAGGGGGTTATGGGGGGGGTATGGGGGGGGTATGGGGGGAGTATGGGGTCAGGGGAGGGGCTGTAAGGGGGTTATATGGGGTTATATGGGGTTATGGGGGGTTATATGGGGTCATAAGGGGGCATATTGGGGTCGTATGGGGTCATCTAGGGTCAGATTGGGGTTATGGGGGGTTATAGGGGGCCTGGGAGGGGTTATAGGGGGTTATATGGGGTTATGGGGGGGTTATGGGGGGGTTATGGGGGGGGTACGGGGTCATATGGGGTCAGGGGGGTTATAGGGGGGTATTGGGGGAGTATTGGGGGGTTATAGGGGGGTTATAGGGGTGTATTGGGGTCATATGGGGCTATATTGGGGTTGTGGGGTCAGGGGGTTGACTGGGAGGGGTTATAGGGGGGTTATAGGGGGGGTCTGGGGGGAAATGGGGGGGGTATGGGGTCATATGGGGTCAGGGGGGGTTATAGGGGGACAGGGGAGGGGGCTGGGGGGGTTATAGGGGGGTTATAGGGGGATATGGGGGGGTTATGGGGGGTTATATGGGGTTATATGGGGTCAGATTGGGGTCATGGGGGGGGTTATAGGATCATATGGGGTCAGGGGGGGTTATAGGGGGGCAGGGGAGGGGTTATAAGGGGGTTATGGGGGGTTATACGGGGTCATAAGGGGACATATTGGGGTCGTATGGGGTCATATAGGGTCAGATTGGGGTTATGGGGGGTTATGGGGGCATATCGGGGTCATACCGGGGTCATTTTGGGGTTATGGGGTCATATGGGGTCACGGCAGGGGGCTGGGGGGTTGTAGGGGGGTTATCTGGGGAGTATTGGGGGGTCATAGGGGTTATATTGGGGCTATAGGGGGGTTACATGGGGTTATGGGGCAGGTATGGGGTCTGTGTGGTGTCTATGGGATGCTATGGGGCTCTGTGGGGTGATTATGGGGCGCTATGGGGCGCTATGGGGCGCTGTGGGGTCTCCACGGGGTGTCTCTGCCCCCCAGAGGAGGCCGCGCAGGTCCTGGAGCGCCTGAACCGGGCGCAGCCGCCCCCCAACATCGACATCAGCCCCCCCCGGCGGTGAGACAGCGCCCGCCCCACGGCCTGCCCCACAGCGCCCCACAGCGCCCCACAGCGCCCCATAACCGCCCCACAACCCCCAGCCCCCAGCTGCTGCCCGACGCCCGCGCCCTGATGGCGACGCTGGAGCTGGCCCCGGACCCCTTCTTTGGGGTCATGGCCCCCCCGCTGCCCAGCCCCACCGAGCTGATGGAGGTACGGCCCCATAGCGCCCCACAGCGCCCCATAGCGCCCCATAACTGCCCCACAGCCGCCCCACACCGCCCCCATCTCCCCCCAGCTCCCCCGCCTGGAGGAGGAGCTGCCCCCGATGGAGCTGCCCGGTGAGTCCCAGCCCCACAAGTGTGGGGCAGGCGCTTGTGGGGCCACCCCACCCCCTGCCCCACATCCCTGCCCCACATCCCTGCCCCACAGAGCTGACGGTGTCCCCCGAGATCATCACCCTGCGCGAGCCCGAGCCCCCCATGGTGCCGGCCTTGGAGGTGGGCGCCCCACAAGTTATGGGGCACGCCGGGAGGGGGCGGGGGGAGGCGCCCCACAAGTTATGGGGCGCGGGCGCTCGCCGTGGGGCTGCCCCATAGCGCTGTGGGGCGCAGGAGGAGCTGCCCGAGGTGACGCCGCGGGAGCTGGAGCTGCTGAGCGAGGCCGAGGTCGAGCTCCTGCCCACCGGTGAGGGGGCACTTGTGGGGCGGGGGGGGCACTTGTGGGGCTGGGGGGGCACTTGTGGGGCTGGGGGAGGCCGCTTGGGGGGCTCAGCCCCACGGCGCTGCTGCTGCCCCACAGTGGAGGAGGTCGCGGAGGTCCCGAGGGAGCTGCCACCACCCCACGGTGAGAGCTTGGGGGGCACTTGGGGGGCTGGGGGGGCACTTGGGGGGCTGGGGGGGCACTTATGGGGCTGAGGGGATACTTGTGGGGCCACTTGGGGGACTACTTATGGGGCAGGGGGGCTACTTCGGGGGCTGAAGGGCTACTTGGGGGGCCACTTGTGGGGCTACTTGTGGGGCTGGGGTCTACTCCTGGGTCACTTATGGGGCCAGGGGCTACTTGGGGGGCTGGGGGCCACTTATGGGGCTACTTGTGGGGCTAATTATGGGGCAGAGGGGCTACTTGTGGGGCAGGGGAGTCACTTGTGGGGCTACTTATGGGGCTGGGGCTACTTGTGGGTCTACTTGTGGGGTTGTGGGCCACTTATGGGGCTGGGGGGCCACTTATGGGGCAGGGGGCCACTTGTGGGGCAGCCCCTCACCCCGCCCCACGCCTGCCCCCCAGTTCCGCCTGTGCGCGAGGAGCCCGGCGTGCTGCCCCCCGAGGTGAGTCTGTGGGGCCGGGGGGGGCGCTGTGGGGCCGGGGGGGCGCCGTGGGGCTGCCCCACTGACGGCTCGTGCCCCCCCCAGGCCCCCCGGCGCCGCAAAGTCCCGCGGCTGCCCCACAGCGACCCCCAGCCCCAGATCCCCCAGGCCGAGTTCCGGGCGCTGCTGCTGCAGCCCGAGGCGCACTGCCAGCCCCTGGTGAGTGGGGGGCGGCCCCATAGATCTGTGGGGCAGGCCTCTGGGCCTATGGGGCCGCCCCACACATCCGTGGGTCGCCCCCCAGGTGATCCCGGAGCCCCCCTCCCTGCGCCGCCTTCCCCCGGCCGAGCTCTTCCAGACCCCGACCATCGGTGAGCGCCCCCCCTGCCCCCCCCACACTTATGGGGCGCTGTGGGGCAGCCCCACAAGTGCCCCCCCACTGTGCCCCACAGGGTGGCTGCCCCCCGAGCTGCGGGAGCTGTGGGGCCGCGGCGCCCGCCCTGGCCCCGTGGAGCTGCCCAGCGAGGTGGAGGTGAGGTTGTGGGGCTGGGGGGTGGTTATGGGGCAGAGGGGGTGGTTATGGGGCCCGGGGGGTGGTTATGGGGCCAGGGGGGCCGTGCCCCACAGCTCCTGCCCCACAGGTGCCCCGCGAGGCGCTGGAGCCCAGCCTGCCGGTGGTGCTGTCCTCGGGTGAGACCCCCTGTGGGGCGCTATGGGGCGGATATGGGGTGGTTATGGGGCGGCTATGGGGCAGTATGGGGTGGTGTGGGGCGCTATGGGGCAGTTATGGGGCACTATGGGGTGGTTATGGGGTATATGTGGGGCTATATGGGGTGATGTGGTGTGCTATGGGGGCATATGGGGTGGCTATGGGGCACTATGGGGCAGCTATGGGTTGATGTGGGGTGGCTGTGGGGCTCTATGGGGCATATGGGGTCCCTATGGGGTGCTATGGGGCTGGCTATGGGGCGCTGTGGGTCTCTATGGGGCTCTATAGGGTCACTATGGGGTCCCTATGGGGCACTTATGGGTCTGGGGGGTCCCTATGGGTCCCTATGGGTCCCTATGGGGTCGCTGTGGGTCTCACGGCCCCGCCCCCCAGAGGTGTCCCTGGAGGCCCCGGAGGAGGAGCCCCGGCCCCGCCCCCTGGCCCCGCCCGAGGAGCGGCGGTGAGTGACAGGCGGGGGGCGTGGCCAGCGGGGGGCGTGGCCTGCTCTGACCACGCCCCCTCCCCCCCAGCCCCACGCTGGCCCCGCCCCCCCCGCCCCTCCCGGAGCTGCCGGAAGTCCCGGAGCCGGAGCTGCCGCCATTGGCCGGCCCCGCCCTGCGCAGGTCACGTGACAGCAAGCCCCGCCCCCTTCCCCCCCTCCCCCCAGACCCCATGGTGACGTCACCGCCCTCTCCTCCAATCGCAGGCTGCTGCTGGAGGGGGCGTGGCGGCCGGAAGGGGCGGAGCTTCTGGGGCTCCTCCCCCCGGCCCCGCCCCGCGCGCTGGTGGCCCGCCTCTTCCGGGTGGCGCTGGGTGAGTGGGCGGGGCCAAGCCTTAAAGGGGGCGTGGCCTCGCGCTAAGCCCCGCCCCCTAACGCTTGGCCCCGCCCCCCGCAGAGCTCTGCGCCGCCGGTTGGCTGCGGCTGGCCCAGCCCCGCCCCTTCGCTCCCATTGGGCTGCGCCCTGGGCCCCGCCCCCCCCCGCAGGAATAAAAAGGGGGCGTGGCCTCCGCGTGACTCCGCCCACTCTCGTCTTTTATTGGTTGGTTGTGGATGACGTCACCGAGGGGGCGGGGCCGAACAGGGCGTGGCGCAGGCGGGCGGCGTCGGGGGGCGGGAGCTGCGCCAAGGCCCCGCCCACCAGCTCCGGGCTCCGCCCCCAGGCCTGGCGCAGCAGCGAGGCCACGCCCACCTCCAGCCCTGGGGGCGGGGACAGCGAGGGAGGGGCACGCCCACAAAGGGGAGGCCACGCCCCTTGTTAGGCTCCGCCCACCCCCACCCTGCCCCATAGATCCCGCCCCACATAACCCCCATGGATCCTGCCCCATAGATCCCCCCAGCCCCACATCTCCCCATAGATCCCACCCCATAGATCCCACCCCAGAGCCTCCTGCCCCATATATCCCAGCCCCACAGATCCTGCCCCATAGGCCCCAGCCCCATAGATCCCTGCCCCCCATAACCCTCATGGATCCCACCCCACATCTCCCAGCCCCATGGATCTCCCCAGCCCCACATCTCCCTATAGATTGCACCCTATAGATCCCTGCCCCATAGATCCCTGCCCCCCATAACCCCCCTGGATCCCACCCCACATCTCCCAGCCCCACACCCCCCCAGCCCCATAGCTCCTGCCCCACATCCCCCCACACCTCCCAGCCCCATAGATCCATCCCTGCCCCGCATCTCCCCATAGATCTCCACCCCATAGCCCCCCCCCAGCCCCATAGATCCCCCCAGCCCCATAACTCCCAGCCCCACACCCACCCCCTTTGCCCCATAACCACCCCCAAACCCCACAACCAGCCCCGTAACCACCCCCTCCAGCCCCATAGCTCCCACCCCACCCCCCCCAGCCCCACATCTCCCCCTCCCCACACCCCCCAGCCCCATAGATTCCCCCCCCCCACCTTCGGGCAGGGTCCCGGTGCCGATGAATCCCCCCAGGGCTCGGGGCAGCTCCCCCAGGAAGGGCTCCAGCTGCGGGGGGGCGGGGCCAGGGGTCACAAGCCACGCCCCCTCGCTAAGCCCCGCCCCCTTCAGGCCCCGCCCCCTCCCCCTTTAAGCCCCGCCCACCTCCTCTGGGGGCAGCCCCAGCAGGAACTCGGCCACGGCCCCGCCCTCCTCCAGCGCCTCGGCCAATGGCAGCGCCGGCAGCAGCAGGGACAGAGCCTGGGGGGCGGGGCCAGGGGAGACCACGCCCCCCATCAGTTAGCCACGCCCCCTCCTGGTAACCCCTCCCCCTTTACACCCATAACCACGCCCCCAGCCCTTAAACCACGCCCACAGCCGTTAACCACGCCCCCTCCCAGTTAGCCACGCCCCTCCCGCTTAGCCACGCCCCCTCCTCACCCCCTCCCCCACCTTTAGGCCCCTCCCCTCCCCCCCAGACCCCTCCCCAAGCCCCTCCCCCTCCTTTTAGGCCCCTCCCTCTTTATTTAAGCCCCTCCCCTTTGCCCTAACCCCTCCCCCTCCCCTTTTAACCCCTCCCCCTTTCCTTTAACCCCTCCCCCTTCCCTCCCAAGCCCCTCCCCTCCCCCAAACCCCTTTCCCTTAGGCCCCTCCCACCCTTGTAAGCCCCTCCCCTTAAGCCCCTCCCCCACCCCTTAAGCCCCTCCCCTTCCCCTTTAAGCCCCTCCCACCCCCACAACCCCTCCCCCTTCCCCCCTCCCACCCCCCTTAGGCCCCTCCCACCCCCTCCAGGCCCCTCCCCCTTTGCGGCCCCGCCCCCCCCATGAGGCCCCGCCCCCTTTTTGAGGCCCCGCCCACCTCTCTGGCCGTCAGCCCGGCCCCGTGCCTGGCCAGGGCCCCGCAGGCGTTGTCCCGGGCCCTCCCCGGCCCCTCCCTGCCCAGCGCCTCCCGCACGGCCGCCAGCCCCGGCCACGCCCCCAGCGCGTCAAGGAAAAAGGGGCGGGGCTTAAAGGGGTTGCCATGGCAACGGGGGCGGGGCCTCGGGGGTTGCTAGGAGACGGGGGAGGGGCCTAAAGGGGTTGCTATGGCAACGGGGGGCGTGGCCTGGTGGCTTTAAAGGGGTTGCTAGGTGACCAGGGGGCGTGGCCGGGGGAAGAAAGGGGCGTGGCCTCCCTGGCAGGGGTTGCTAGGCAACAGGGGGCGTGGCCTGCTCTCAGGCAGGGGTTGCTATGGCAACAGGGGGCGTGGCCAGGGAAGCAGGGGGCGTGGCCAAGGGAGCCGTTAGAACCCAGAGGGGGTTGCTAGGCAACCGGGGGGTGTGGCCAGGGGAACAAGGGGGCGTGGCCTCCTCCCTGGCAGTGGTTGCTATGGCAACGGGGGGCGTGGCCTTGCTCCTATAAGGGGTTGCTAGGCAACCAGGGGGCGTGGCCAGGGGACTGGGGCTGTGGCCAGGAGAGCCATTAACGGTTGCTAGGCAACCGGGGGGCGTGGCCTCCTCCTGGACAGTGGTTGCTATGGCAACAGGGGGGCGTGGCTTCAGAAGGGGGCGTGGCCTCACTCCTATAAGGGGGTTGCTAGGCAACCAGGGGGCGTGTCCTCCCCCCAGCACCGGTTGCTATGGCACCCACCCTCCCGCCCCTCCCCTCCCGCCCGGTTGCCATGGCAACGAGCCCAGCCCCGCCCCTTTCCCACCCCGTTGCCATGGCGCCCGTCCCGGCCCCGCCCCCGTTGCCATGGATACGGGCTTTGCCCCGCCCCGTTGGCGGCCAGGCGGCCCAGGCTGCAGAGGGCGTTGCCGCGCACCTCGGGGTGGGGGTCGCGGAGGGCGGCGGCCGCCAGGGCGGGGCCGAGGCGGGGCAGCAGGGCCGGGGCCACGCCCCCCAGCAGGGCCCCGCCCACCTCGCCCAACATGGCGGCCGCCCAGGAGCGCTGCGGGAGGTCGCCGCGCTGCCCGAAAAAAAGGGGGCGGGGTCAGGGTGGTGACGTCACCAGGCCCCGCCCACCCCCAAAAATTAAATCACGTGACCTCACCAGGCAGGCCAGCATGGGGGGCAGGGCGGCGGCGAAGGCCACGCCCCCTCCGGCCCCGCCCGCCATGGCCGCCAGCCCCTCCCCCGCCAGCTCCCGCAGCTCCGCCGCCGCCTCCACCTATGGGAAGGGCACTTCCGGGTCACGTGACCGCCCCCCCAGTCACCTGACCCCGCCCCCAACCCCCCCCCCCCCGAGGCCCCGCCCACGTCACCTGCTCCTCCCCCTCCTCCTCCTCCTCGGCGCCCGGCTGCAGGCAGGAGATCTGCGGGGCGGAAATCAGCAGAAATTGACCCAAAATGGCCCAAAAAATGGGCTATACCCTGCCCACAAGCCCCGCCCCCTCCTCTAAGCCCCACCCCCAGCCTAAAACCCCGCCCCCTTCCTTTAAACCACGCCCCATTTACCTTTAAACCCCGCCCCCTTGCTCTAAGCCCCGCCCCCTGCCCCTAAACCCCGCCCCCTTCCCTTTAAACCCCGCCCATTTATCATTAGACCCCGCCCCTTTAAGACAAGCCCCGCCCCTTTCTCCTAAGCCCCGCCCCCAACCTCTAAACCCCGCCCCCAGGCCCCGCCCCCACCTTCCCGGCGATGACGTCAGCCAGCAGGCAGCCAATGGCGGGCAGCAGCTCGGGCGGGGGGGCGGAGCCAAGGGCCCGGCCCAGCCCCCCCAGCGCCCCCCGCGCCGGCCCCGCCCCCGGCTCCTCCCTCACCGCCCGCGTCAGCGCCTGCAGGGCTGGGGGGGACCCGAAATCGCCACAATTAGACCCAAAAGGAGGCACCACACCCAGCCCGAGACACCCCGAGCCGTCCTGGAGTGCCCAAAATTGAGGGAAATTGACCCAAATCCACCCAAAATTACCCAAAATGGCCCCAAATCCATCCAAAATGGCCCCAAATCCACCCAAAATTACCCAAAATGGCCCCAAATCCATCCAAAATGGCCCCAAATCCACACAAAATGACCCAAAACGGCCCCAAATCCATCCAAAATGGCCCCAAATCCACACAAAATGACCCAAAACGGCCCCAAACTTATACAAAATGGCCCAAGATGGCCCCAAGTTTACCAAAATGGCCCCAAATGCACGCAAAACGGCCCCAAATCCAACCAAAATGGCCCCAAATACACTCAAAATGACCCAAAACAGCCCCAAACAGCCCCAAACTTACGCAAAATGGCCCCAAGTCCACCCAAAATGACCCAAATCCACCGCAAATGACCCAAATTAATCCAAATTCACCCGAACGGCCCCAAATTGTCTCAAATCCACCCCAAAATGGCCCAAATTCACCCCAAAGGACCCAAAATGCCCCAAATCCACCCTAAATCCATCCCGTAATGACTCAAATTGTTGCAAATTACCCCAAATCCACCCAAATTAACCCCCAAATCCACCCAAAATGCCCCAACCCGGGGGCTGTGGGCGGGGCCTCACCTTCCTTGGGGGCGTGGCCTCGCGCTCGCCCCGCCCCCAGGCAGAGGCTGCCCAGGGCCTGGTAGGCGGCGGCGCGGACGTCGGCCAATGGGAACTGGGGGGGGGCGATGACGTCATCAGGGGGCGGTGACATCATCGCTAGGGCGTGACGTCATCGCCCCCAGGTGTGACGTCACAGAAAGGGGGCGGGGCCTCACCGCCAGCAGCCCCATCACCGCCTCCAAACTGGTGTCCAGGTAGGGCAGGAAGGCGGCGCTGGGAAACCAGTACAGACCAGTAAGGACCAGTACGGACCAGTAAGGCCCAGTACGGCCCCAGGGGTCACCCAGTATGGCCCCAGGGGCTTCCCAGTATGGACAAGCCAGCCCCCAGTCCCATCCCAGTGCCTCCCAGTACAGTAAAATGCCTCCCAGTATGGCCCCAGTGCTTCCCAGTATGACCCAGTGCCTCCCAGTACATCCCCAGTGCCTCCCAGTATGACCCAGTACCCCTCAGTACACCCACAGTATGGCCCACTAGCCCCACAAGCCCTCCCAGTGCCTCCCAGTTGCAACCCAGTGACTCCCAGTACATCCCCAGTGCCTCCCAGTATGGCCCCAGTGCCTCCCAGTATGACCCAGTAACCCCCAGTATGGCCCACTAGCCCTCCCCGTTTATCCCAGTCCCCTCCCAGTCCCTCCCAGTCCTCCCCCAATCCCCCCCAGCCCCTCCCAGTCCCCTCCCAGTTTATCCCAGTCCCTCCCAGTTTATCCCAGTCCCCTCCCAGCCCCTCCCAGTCCCCTCCCAGTTTATCCCAGTCCCTCCCAGTTTATCCCAGTCCCCTCCCAGCCCCTCCCAGTCCCCTCCCAGTCCCTCCCAGTTTATCCCAGTCCCTCCCAGTCCCCTCCCAGTCCCTCCCAGTCTGTCCCAGTCCCTCCCAGTTTGCCCAGTTACCCGCTGTGCTCCGCGATCTCCCCCAGGGCCTCGCAGGCGTCCTCCACCTCGGCCGCGTAGGCTCCGCCCACCTCCACCCTGGGGGGCGTGGTCAGCCAGGAGGGGGGGCGTGGCTTCGCGTGGCCCCGCCCCCTCCCCCAAGCCCCGCCCCCTCACTCGATCAGCTCCTCCTCCTCGCTGCTGACGTCATCGTCCATTGGCTCCGCCCCCTCCTCGTCGTTGTCGTCATCGAAGAGCAGGAACGAATCAGGAGCCTCCGAGGCCGCCTGGGCGGGGCCAGAGCGAGGCCACGCCCCCGTCAGCAGGCCACGCCCCCATCCTCGGCAGGCCACGCCCCCTCCCCGGCAGGCCACGCCCCCCGGCCGCCATTTTGGGGAGGGAGAAGGGGCAGAAAAAGGGCGATAAAAGGGATTTGGGGCAAAAAAGGGCGATTTTGGGGGTGTTTGTGGGGTTTTGGGGGGTTTTGAGGCCCCCCCAGAGGATTTTGGGGGTTTTTAGTCCCCTCCCAAATAAATTTTGGGGGTTTCGAGGCCCCCCCGGACACATTTTGGGGGGTTTTGAGGACTTTTAGGCGGTTTTAAGGCTCCCCCCGGTTGGGTTTTGGGGGTTTCAAGGCCCCCCCATGGACATTTTTGGGTTTCCGACCCCCCCCAGTACACTTTTTTGGGGCTTCCAACCCCCCAGGACACATTTTTGGGGTTTCAAGACCCCCCGCAAAGCCCCTTTAGGTGGTTTCAAGGCCCCCCAATTGGGATTTGGTGGTTTCAAGGCCCCCCAAAGGCCCTTTTGGGGGTTTCAAGGCCCCCCAAGGCACATTTTGGGGGTTTCAAGACCCCCCATGGACATTTTTTGGGGTCCCGGGCAGGTTTTTGGGGTGTTTTTGGGGACTCACCGGGGGGGGCGGCCGGCGCAGGGCCCCCAGCAGGAGGGGGACGAGGGGGGGCAGCAGTGGCCCCGCCCCCTCCCCCAGCGCCTCGGCCACGGCCGCAGCCAGAGAGAACCTGGGGGGGGGAAAGGGGGGGGGTTAGGGGAGGAGAGGGGGATTTGGGGGGAATTTGGGGGAATTTGGGGGATTTTGGGTATCTGGGGGGATAATTGTGAGTATCAGAGGGGCATTTTGGGGACATTTTGAGCTATTTGGGGGGCATTTTGGGGTGAATTTGGGGTATTTTGGCTACCTGGGCACAACCAGGGGTGTCGGAGGGATATTTTGGGGTGAATTTTGGGGATTTTGGGCACATGGGGGCTAACTTTGAGTATCAGAGGGCCATTTGGGGGCGTTTGGGGCCATTTTGGGGCCATTTTGGGGCATTTGGGGCTGTTTTGGGGGGTTTTGGGTACCTGGGGGTAACCAGGGGTATCCAAGGCACATTTTGGGGCAAATTTGGGGGATTTTGGGTACCTGGGGGTTAACTGTGAGTATCAGAGCATCAGTTTTGGGGTGTTTGGGGCCATTTTATGGCCCTTTTGGGGCCATTTTGGGGGGTTTTGGGTACCTGGGTGTAACCAGGGGAGTCAGAGGGTTATTTTGGGGTGAATTTGGGGGATTTTGGGCACTCACAGCACGCGGCGCCCCTCGGGCTCGTCCTCCTCCTGCGCCAGCCTCAGCGCCAGCTCCAGCCCCGGCAGCAGCCCCGGCCCCGCCACCGCCCCCCCCAGCGCCCCCAAAACCTCTGGGGGGGGCACAGGGGGGTCAGGGGGCCCCAAAAAGAGAGGAATCCGCCCCAAAATCCACCCCCGAAACCCTCACGAATCCCTCGATCCCGCCCCAAAATGCTGGGGGGGCTCCAAACCCCGATATGGCCCCAAATCCCATTGACCCCCCATTTTGGGGCTCCCCCAACCCCCCCCCAAAGACCCAAAACCCCCCAAATTCCCCCAAATGTGCCCCAAAACCCAAATCCCCAGGATTCCCCCAAAATCCCCCAAAACCCCTTTTTTCCCCAGAAACCCCAAAACCCCCCAAATTCCCCCAAAACCCCAAATCCCCCCAAAACCCCTTTTCCCCCCGAAACCCCAAATCCCCAGGATTTTTCCCCAAAACCCCTTTTCCCCCCCAAACCCCAAACCCCTCCCAAACCCCAAACCCCAAACCCGCAGTTTTTCACCCCAAAACTCACCCAGGGCCTGTAGGGTCAGGGCGCGGCCGGGGGGGTCCTGGGGGGGCTGCAGGAGGGGGCTCAGAGCCGCCAGGATGCGACCCCCGTGGGGCTGCAAGAGGGGACCCGCAGCCCCCGCTGGGGTTTGGGGTCAGATATAGGGTCAGGGGGTCAGGGGGTCACGGGGGGGTTATGGGGTCACGGGGGGGATTTGGGGTCCTAGGAAAGGATTTGGGGCCATTTTATGCCATTTTAGGGCATTTCGGGGCGACTTTTGGCCATTTTGCGGCCATTTGGGGCCATTTTGGGGCATTTGGGGGGCATTTTGGGTGGATTTGGGGCCATTTGGGGCATATTTGGGACCACTTTTGACCATTTTGGGGCCATTTCAAGGTACTTGGGGCCATTTGGGGTTGATTTGGGGCCCTTTTGGGGCCATTTTTGACCATTTTGGGGCCATTTTGAGGTATCCAGGGCCACATGGGGTGGATTTTGGGGCAATTTCGGGGTATTTAGGTCCATTTGGGGTTGATTTGGGTGTACTTGGGGCCATTTGGGGCCATTTTTGACCTTTTCAGGGCCATTTTGGGGATATTTTGGGTCATTTAGGGCAGATTTGGGACCATTTTGGGGTATTTGGGGGCCGTTTTGGGGTATTTTGGGGCATTTGGGGCCATTTGGGGTTGATTTTGGGTTGATTTGGGGCCATTTCAGGGCTGTTTTTGACCATTTTGGGGCCATTTTTGCCCATTTTGGGGCCATTTTGGTGCCGTTTTTCACCCTTTTGGTGTACTCAGGGCCACACGGGGTTGATTTTGGGGCAGTTTCGGGGGATTTTGGGGCTCACCCAGCGTGTGCAGGGCGCTCAGCGCCAGCTCGGTGCGGGGGGGTCCCAGCGCCCCCAGCAGCGCCCCCAGCAGCGGCTCCAGCAGCGGCTCCAGCCCCTCGCCTGGGGGGGGGGGGCAAAAATTGGGGGACCCCCCCTTGGGGGAGACCCCCCCCGACCCCAAAGACCCCCCCAATATTTGGGGACACCCCCCCGGGGCTCCCCTCCCCCCCCAGGAGATCCCCCTCCCCCCATTAATTTGGGGACCCCCCCATTCATTTAGGACCCCACCCCAAATTTTAGGGACCCCCCCAATAAATTTGGGGACCCCCCCTTATATTTAGGACCCCCCCCATATTTTTAGGGACCCCCCCATAAATTTTGGGACCCCCCCATTTATTTAGGAACCCCCCAATATTTTAGCCCTCCCCCAATATTTTAGGGACCCCCCCCAATATTTTGGCACCCCCCCAGAAATTTGGGACCCCCCCAATTTTTAGGACCCCCCCCCCCAAATTTGGGCCCCCCCCCACCTGCGCTCTCCACCAGTGCCTCCAGTACAAACCAGCTCCGGGGCCCCCCCAGCGCCGCCAGCGCCCCCGGCAGCGCCTCCAGGGCCAGCGCCCCCGCCTCGGGCTGCACCAGTAAGAACCAGTATAAACCAGTAAGAACCAGTATGAACCAGTAAGAACCAGTATGAACCAGTACAAACCAGTATGAGCCAGTATGAACCAGTACGAACCAGTACGGGCCGCCCACTCCTCCCCCAGAGCCCCTCCTGGGCCTCCCAATAAGGATGAGAGCCCTCCCAGTATGGCCCAGTATGAACTGGAAGCCTCCCAGTATGGATTGGGAAGCTCCCAGTAGCTCCCAGTATATCCCAGTCTATCCCCAAGCCTTCCCAGTGCATCCCAGTATGGCGTGGGACCCTCCCAGTATGGACCAGTCCCCTCCCAGTGCCTCCCAGTGCCCCCCCAGTGCCTCCCAGTACCCCCCAGTCCCCTCCCAGTGCCCCCCAGTGCCCTCCCAGCCCCTCCCAGTGCCTCCCAGTATGCACCAGTGCCCTCCCAGTGCTCCCAGTACCTGCAGGCACTCGTCCAGGCTCCGCAGGGCGCAGGCGGCCGCCCCCCGCACCATCTCCTCGGGGTCCCCCAGGCCCCCCCGCAGCGCCCCCAGCACCGGGGACAGGTACCTGGGGGGGGGAATGGGGTCAGACCCCAAAAAACCCAAATCCACCCCAAATCCCCCCCAAAATGCCCCAAATCCCCACAAAAACGCCCCAAATCCCCTTAAAAAGGCCCCAAACCTCCCCAAAATCCCATTAAATCACACCAAAATGACCCAAATCCCACTAAAATGCCCCAAATCTCCCCTCAAATCCCTCCACAAATCCCACCGAAAACCCCAAATCCACCCCAAAAAACCCAAATCCACCCCAAAATGCCCCAAATCCACCCCAAAATGCCCCAAATTCCCCCCAAAAAGGCCCCAAATCCCAAAAAAATCCCATTAAAGTACCCCAAAATGCCCCAAAACTGCCCGAAATCACCCCAAAACCCCTCCGTTTCCCCTTTTTGCCCAAAACCGCCGTTTTTCGCCCCAAACCACTCACCTCCTGCGCAGGACCCCCCCGCAGCCGTCGCCCAGGGCCCCCAGCCCCAGCAGCCCCCCCTTGCGCTCCCAGCCCCGGGGGCTCCTCAGCGCCGGCTCCAGCAGCGGCACCTGCGGGACCACCCCCCCGTTAACCAAAACCTCGCTTTTTTACCCCAAAACGCAGCGCCCGCAAACGGAACCCTCCCCGTTCAGCACCAAAACCCCAAGTTTTAACTGAAAAATCCGGGTTTTTAACCAAAAAAGCCCATTTTTTTTACCCAAAATCTCGCATTTTACCCCCAAACCCCACATTTTTAACCTAAAACCCACGTTTTTAACCCAAAACCCCATGGTTTTACCCCAAAACCCACATTTTTAACGTAAATCCCAGAATTTTACCCCCAAACTCTGCATTTTTCACCCAATACCCCCCCCTTTTTTACCCAAAAAATTGCTTTTTTAACTCCAAACTCATCATTTTTAACTTCAAACCCCGTATTTTTAATCTAAACCCCATGATTTTCACCCAAAACCGCACATTTTTACTCTAAAACCCAATTTTTTTGCCCCCAAACCCCAAGATTTTGCCCCAAATCCCCTTTTTTCACCCCCCCAGACCCAAAATCCCCATTTTTCTCCCCAAAACGCATCCTCACCAGCTCCTTCAGCAGCTTCTCGGGGGGCAGCCCCTGCGCCAGCGCATTCAGTACCTGCGGGACCCCAAAATCGGCCAAATTCACCCCAGAATGAAGATGTGGGGAAAAGACCCCAAAATGGGGGAAAAAAAAAACAAAAGGAGAAAACCCCCAATAGGGTAAAAAAAAAAACAAACAAATGAACCAAAATCCCCCCAAAAGAGTAAAACCCCCAAAACAAGTGAAACCCCCCAAAATGACCCAAAACCCCCCAAATTAACAAACCCCCCCAAAGCCCCCAAAACCCCTGAAAACGCCCCAAAACGCCCCAAAATCCCACCCCCCCCGAACCTCCCCTATCCCCTTAACCCCCCCCACCCCCTCCCATCCCCAGAAGCCCCAAAAAGGCCGGAATTTGCCCCAAAACCTGGGCGGCCGCGTGGCGGGGGCTGGGCCCCCCCCGGGAGCCTTCATCGTCCCCCCCCGGCTCCTCCTCATCCTCGGGGTCCGGGCACTGGGGGGGGGCGCAGAGGGGGCCCAGGAGCCCCCCCAGGAGCACCCCCAGCAGCCCCCCCCGCAGCAGGGCCTGGGAACCAGTAAGAACCAGTGAGAACCAGTACAAACCGGTACAAACCAGTATAGAGTGATAAGGGGTGACCCCACCCCACTGGGACCCCCCCCCGGGTCGCTCAAGGGTGGCCCGCTCCCCTCCCAGTGCCTCCCAGTATAAACCAGTAAGCTCCCAGTAAGCTCCCAGTATCCCCCAGTCCCTCCTAGTCCCTCCCAGTATCCCCCAATCCCCTCCCAGTCCCCCCCAGTCCCCTCCCAGTCCCCTCCCAGCATATCCCAGTCCCTCCCAATCCCCTCCCAGTGCCTCCCAGTATATCCCAGTGCCTCCCAGTACCCACCCGGGGGCGCTGCTGGGCGAGGAATCCAAGCGTCGCCAGTGCCCGTGCCCTGAGGGCGTGGCCTCGCGCCGAGTCCCCGCCCACCTGCCAAAAAGGGGCGTGGCTTAGCGGCACCGCCCACTCAGACCACGCCCCCTTCCCTTAAGCCCCGCCCCCTCCGGGGTCACCTGCAGGCAGAGGTCGAGCAGGGGGCGGAGGTCAAAGGTCACGGCCCCGGGGGCGGCCGCCAGGAGCTCGTCCAGGACCTCCAGGGCGTCGGCACCGCGCTCCTGGGGGTAATTAGTTAATTGGGGGGGGTAATTAATTAATTGGGGGGGGTAATTAGTTCACGGGGGGCTCGAAACCGGTGTTTTGGGGGAAGAAAAGGGAGGGGGGGGGCCTTGAAACCGACATAAACGGCGGTATTTGCTCCCAAAATGTGCACTTTTGCCCCAAATCGGGGGTTTTCACCCCAAAACTCACCTCATCAGCGTCGATCAGGGTGCGCAGGGCCCTCAGGATGTCGGGGACCAGCGACCGCAGCAGCTCCTGGGGGGGGATTTTGGGGAAAAAAAGTCACTTTTTCGTTAAATTAAAAAGTACGATTTTTTGCGGTGTTCAAAAAAATACGCATTTTGCCCCATAAATTATTATTTAAAACCCCAAAAGTCGCAAATTTGGGTTATTTTGACCCCCCTATTACAGAAAACCTGAAACTGTTTTCACGAGGATCCTCGAAACCGCCTTTTTGGGGCAAAAAACAGCATTTTTGTGCCAAGAGCGGCCTCGAAACTGCCGTTTTGTTGTCCCTAAGACAGCTTTGGGGCTAAAAGAGGCTGGTTTGGGTAACCCGGGGGGCCCCGAAACCACCAAAACCTTGTGGGGGGGCCCCGAAAACGCCCTAAAATTATAGGGGGGGGGCCTTGAAACCCCCATTATTTTATAGGGGGGGCCCTGAAACCGCCATTACTTCACACAGGAGACCCCGAAACCCCCCAAACTTTTTTTGGGGGGCCCCGAAACCGCCACTCACCGTGTGGGCGTCCCCCAGCGTGGCCGCCAGCCCCCCCAGGGCGCGCAGGGCGTAGGCGAGGGTGGTGGGGGGCGCCCCGGGCTCCAGCCCCCCCCGGCACAGCGCGGCCAGGGCGGGGCCGTGGGGGGCCAGCGCCGGGGGGGCGTCCTCCAGCGCCGCGCTCAGCACCAGCAGGGACACCTGGGGGCGGGGGGGGGGCTTGAAACCGACATTTCGGGACCCCCCCCCCCACCCAAAACCCCTTGAAACTGGCCCCTCCCAAGTCATTATGGGGGAAAATTGGGGGAAAATGGGGTGTGGGGAGCCTTGAAACCGCCCTTTATGGTAAAAATAAGGGAAATGGGTTTGGGGGGGGGCCTTGAAACTGACATTTGGGGACCTCCCACCCAAAAAAAACCTCTACTAATCACCCTCTCCCACCTCGTTTTGGGCTAAATTTGGGGAAAATGGGGCGTGGGGAGCCTCGAAACCACCATTTACCCACCTCCCTCCCCCAAACTCCCTTGAAACCACCTCTCCCGCCTGGTTTTGGGGTAAATTCTGGGGAAAACAGGTCTGGGGGGGCCCCGAAACCGCCCTTACCTCCTTCCGCCGGGGGTCGCGGGCCGCCCCCTGCACCCAGGCCCCCAGGGGCCCCCAGGAGCCGACCCCCCCCCGGCGCAGCACCAGGGCCGCCAGCTGGGCCAGCGCCACCACCACCGCATGCCTGGGGGGGGGGGGACAAGGGGGGACCTTGAAACCACCGCGGATTTCAAGGGAGAGCCCCGAAACTGGCAAAATTTGGAGGGGGGAGCCCCAAAACCGCCCAAATTTTCAGAGTGGGGTCCTCGAAACCGCCGCCAGCGCCTGTACTCACTCCGTCTCCCGCTCCAAGGCTTCGGCCAATAGGGTGGGGAGCCTGAAATTTGGGAGGGGCGTGGCTTGGGGTTGGCCCCGCCCCCTCCGCCACGTAGCCCCGCCCCCCCGGCACCCACCTCTGTCGCAGGTCGGGGTCCAGGCGCCGCCAGCGCCCCAGAAGTCGACGTCGGAGCAGCACCGCGGCCAGCTGGCGCACCTGGGGGGGCCCCGAAACCGACAAAATTTAGGTGGAGAAGCCCTGAAATTTTGGGCTAAAATTTGGGCTGGGGGGCCTTGAAACCCCCAAATTTGGGTGGGGGGCCCCAAAAATCAGCGAAATTTGGACAGGGGAGGCCTGAAAATTGATGTGGGGGCACCGGGGGGGCCTCGAAACTGATCTATGGGGATTTGGGGGGCCTTGAAACTGACATTTAAGACCTGGGGGGTCTCGAAAGTGACATAAGGGGATTGGGGGGGCCTCAAAACTGACATGTGGGGATCTGGGGGGCCCTGAAACCGACACGTAGGAACTTGGGGGTCCCGAAACCGAGATATGGGGATCGGGGGGAGCCTTGAAACCGACATTTAGGATCTTGGGGGCCCAGAAACCGCCGTGTGGGCACCGGGGGGGCCTCGAAACCGACGTTTAACACCTTGGGGGTCCCGAAACTGCCCCGTGGGGGCTCGGGGGGCCCTGGGGGGCCCGGGCCCCGCCTCACCTGCGGGCGGGGGGCGCTGCCCAGGAGCTCCCCGAGCCCGGCCGGGGCCCGGGGGTCGCCGAAGGCCTCGCGGAGGCGGGCGGTGGCCTAAAAGGGGGGGGGGGGGGTAAGACACGTGACTCGGCACGTGACCCGTCACGTGGCGCGTGACGTGGCGGTCACGTGTCCCCGCGGCCGGTACCCGGCGGATGCCGTCGCTGTCCGGCTCCAGCAGCGCCTCCAGCAGCGCCTCCAGCTCGGGCGCCGCCATCTTGGGAAAGGGCGGAAGCAGGGCGGAGACTTCCGGTGGATGCGGCGGCTCTGGGAGGGGCGGCTCCGGGGTCTTAAAGGGGCGATGCCGGGAGCGAGTGGCGCTTAAAAGGGCGATGGCGCCGCGGGGGACCCACACGGGTTCTTAAGGCGGCAACAATGGGTAGGACCCACAGGATCCCTTAAAAGGGCCACGCCACTTCTTTGTCTCCCGTCTTAAAAGGGCAACACCACACTGAGAGGCCCACCCCGCTCTTAAAAGGGCAACGCTCATTTTAACCTCCCCAGCCCCAAAGCCCCGCCCCCTTTAACCCCGCCCCCAATGACGTCACAACGCAGAGCTATGACATCATCAAGACACTTTATTACATCATCAACCGGGGTCGGAAACAGGGGAGGGGGGGAGGAGGGGACATCAGAGGGGGCGGGGCCAGGAGGAGGAGCTCCCCCCCTCCCCCCGCGGGGCGTGGCGGGGGGGCGGGGCTTGGGCCGGGCTCCACCCCCTCACCGCCGGGCCCCGCCCCCTCGCAGGGCGAGGACAAGATGGAGGACGGAGCCGCCCTGGATCTTGTAGTCGGCCGCCGTCTTCTCGTCGTTCCTGGGGGGGCGTGGCCACACCTTTAGGCCCCTCCCCCTAGAGCCACACCCCTTTAGGCCCCTCCCCTTTAGCCCCACCCCTTGGTTAAGCCCCACCCCACCATTAGCCCCTCCCAGCGGGGCCCACACCCACCCAGTTGGCCCCTCCCCCTTCGTGGCCCCGCCCCCTTTAGGCCCCGCCCCTCACATCTGCTTGCCGCTGTAGATGAGGCGCTGCTGCTGGGGGGGGATCCCTTCCTTCTCCTCCACGCGCTCCTTGATGCGCTCCACCTGCCCCAAGGGGGGTTATTATGGGATGGCGGTGGGGTGGGTGGGGCCTCCGGAGGCCACGCCCCCTCAGCCATTAAGCCCCGCCCCCCAGGAGGCTCCCTACCTTGTCGGTGGGCTCGATGTCGATCTCGATCTCCTTCCCAGTCAGCGTCTGCCGGGGGGGAGGGGCTTAGCGAGGCCACGCCCACTTTAACCCCGCCCCCCCGCTTTGGCCACGCCCCCTCACACAGACCCCGCCCCCCCACCAGGCCCCAACCCCCTCCCCCCGCCCCCCTCCCCCCTCCAATCCCACAATGCCCCGCTCCCAGCGCCCCCCCAGCCCCTCCCCCTCCCCCTCCATCCCATAATAACCCCCCCTCCTCCCCCCTCCCCCCCCCTCCCCCCCCGCACCTTCACTTTGATCAGCATCGTGCCCCGCGCCCGCCGCCGGTCAAGCCCCGCCCCCCGGAACCGGAAACAGAACCCCCCCTTCCCGCCGAGCCCCGCCCCCCGAACAAAATGGCCGCCGCCCCCACGCGCAAGGGACGCTGGGAGTTGTAGTTCCAGCGTGGTTCCCCGAAGCCCCGCCCCTTTCTGCCGGCAGCCGCACAAAATGGCGGCCGCCCGGCGCGCGGGGGATGCTGGGAGCTGTAGTCCCAGCGGGACGAACCAATAACAAGCCGCGGGGGGGGGGTTAAACATTTATAACTCCGTTTTAACACAAAAAACGCGGATTTTGGCCACTTGTCCTTAAAGCTGAGGCTTCCTAACCCCCCCCCCCCCCGCTCCCATTGCTGCCCTACCGCGGTTCTTGTCGCGGATTGGCTGATTTTAGCCCCCCCCCCCCCCCCCCCCCCGCCCAACAACACTTGGTACGGCCCGGCTCACAATCTGGCAGCCCGTCATCTTCTATAGCTCACTATTTGGCAGCATGCATTAATTAGCCCAGGGGGGTGTTAATTAAAAGGGGGGGCGTTAATCAGGGCGGGGGGCGGTAATTAGGGCGCGGATCGTTAGCACCGACCTGCCAGCAGCGCAGCACGGCGGGGGAGGGGCAGGAGGCGGGCCTGGAGGCGGGAACAGCAAGGGGGAGGGGCCGTTAATTAGCCACGCCCCCTAATTAACCCCTCCCCATTCTAATTAAACCCTCCCCCCCCCTAATTAACCTTCCGGCGTGGCACCTCCTCTGCCTCCGAGTCGCTGCTGACGTCACCGAGGAATTCTGGGAAGGGGGAGGGGGCGGGGTCAGCGAGTCCACGCCCCCTTTATGAGGCCCCGCCCCTTTCTGTTGAGGCCCCGCCCCCCTCTCCCCGCACTCACCCAATGGCCTCACGTGGAGGGGGCGGAGCCTGCGGAGGCCGGGGCGGGGCTTGGCGGGCCTGGAGGTGGAGCTAAACAAAAGGGGGCGTGGCCTCAAAGGAGGTGGGGGTGGGGCTAAAGGGAAGGGGGCGGGGCCACTCACCTGGGGGCGGGGTTCAATGGGCGGCCGCTCCAGCGCAGGGGGCGGGGCAACAAGGCTGGGGGGCGGGGCTTAGTGTTATTGGGGGCGGGGCTTGTGGGTTTAGGCCACGCCCCCTCCCTCTAAGCCCCGCCTACCGAGGTGGGCGTGGCCCACGTCCGCCAGGTACCGGCGCAGGATTGGCAGCTCCCGGGGGCGGGGCCCGGGCCCTGATTGGCCCCACACCACTTCCTGTAACTGGAGGGGGCGGGGCTTAGACGAGGGGGCGTGTCCTCGCATGGCCACGCCCCCTACAACCACACCCCATTAGGCCACGCCCCCAACCCCACCCCAGACCTCTCCCCCCATCCCCCTTTAGGCCCCGCCCCCTTTTAGGTCCCGCCCCCTTAGGCCACGCCCACCTGGGTGACGTCGGGGGGGGGCAGGGCGCTCTCGAGGCGCAGCAGGAACTCGTGGAAGAGGCTCTCCAGCGCCTGCAGGAACGGCTCCCCGTAGTCACGGCCCGCCGCGTCCTGGGGGAGACTGGGATGAACTGGGAGGGACTGGGAGGGGATTGGGGGGGACTGGGAGGGACTGGGAAGCCCCTGGAAGGCATCACGGCCATACTGGTAAGCACTGGGCTCTACTGGCAGACGCCAGGACCCTACTGGAAGACCCCAGAACCCAACTGGAAGACCCCAGGACCCTACTGAAAGACCCCAGGACCCAACTGGGAGGCACTGGTCCATACTGGGAGCACCTACCTCCAGGTAGGCCGCCCGCCGCCGGCTGTCCCCCAGCAGCTCCAGCACCAGCTGCCGGAAATTCTCCTGCGCCCCCTCCACCAGCTCCAGGTCCTGGGGGCTCTGGGGGGGGCACCGGGGGGGTCAGGTGGGGACAAGGGGATGTCCCTGACCCCCCCCGGGACCCCCCCAAGGGTCCCCCTCTGTGCCCACCGGGTGGCCGTAAGCCGCCAGCGCCGCGCCGTCACCCTCGGGGAAGAAGGAGTCGATGGCGTCCAGGATGCGGCCGTCCGGCTGCCCCTCCTGCAGCATCCGCACCACCACCTGGGGGGGGCAAAGATGGCCGCCGGGGGGGTAAAAGGGGCAACCAGGGGGGGGAAATGGGCAATGGGAAGGGAGAATGGTCAACAAAGAAGAGGACAGCCATTGAGGGAAGATGGCTGCCAGGGGGACAAGATGGCTGACAAGGGGGTAAGATGGCTGCTGAGGGGGTAAATGGCTACCAAGGGGGTAAAATGGCTACCGAGGCGGTAAAGGGGCTAATGAGGGGGTAAAATGGGCAAAAACTGGGGAAATTGGGCAATGAGAAGGGAACATTGGTCAATGAGGAAGAAGAGGGCAGCCATAGAGGAAGATGGCCGCCGAGGGGACAAGATGGCCGCGTCTGGTGGGGGATGATGGGAAGGGCAGCGGCCATCTTGTGGGGCTCAAGGGATGATGGGAAGGGCGTCGGCCATATTGTTGGGTCTAGGGGGTGCTGGGAAGGGCGTCGGCCATCTTGGACAGCCCACGGGTTGATGGGTCGGGTGTCGGCCATCTTGCGTGGCGCAGGGGGTGCTGGGAAGGGGGGGGGGGGTACTCACTGCGGCCTGCAGGCCCAGGCGCAGGCGGGCCCAGTGCCGGAAGTGGAGGGCGGCCGGCGCCGCGCGCCCCACGGCCTCCAGCACCCGCAGCACCCGCGGGAACTGCCCCAGGCTCCGCCCCCGCAGCGCGTGCCAGGCCCCCGCCAGCGCCAGCCGCAGGGGCACCCAGGGGCTGAAAGGGGGCGGGGTCAGCGCGGGGACACGCCCACCACCTGCAAGCCCCGCCCCCCGGGCTGCAAGCCCCGCCCCCGGGCCGCAAGCCCCGCCCACCTGCCCATATATGGCACTGCCCCAGCCCTGTGGGCCTGAATGCTGCCTCAGAGCCCCGCCCACCACCCTTTAGCCCCGCCCCCTTGCCTTATAGCCCCGCCCACCGCTCCATAACCCCGCCCACCACCTCGTAGCCCCGCCCACATCCCCATGGCCCCGCCCAATTCCCTTTAAAGCCCCACCCGGTGCCTCAAAGCCCCTCCCACCACCCTATAGCCCCGCCCACATCCCCATAGCCCCTCCCACCACCCCGTAGCCCCGCCCACCGACCCCCCCACCCCCATATTTACCCCCACCCCCCACCCCAAGCCCCGCCCCCAGCTCCCAGGCCCCGCCCCCTCTCCCCACAGCCCCGCCCCCTTTCCCCTCCCAAACCCGGAGGCCCCGCCCCCTTCCCCCGCGCGCACACCTGACGTCACCGCTCGCCATGGCCCCGCCCTCCCGGCTGCGTCACTTCCGGCGGGGGGCGGGGCGGGCTCCGCGCGGGGGCTGCGGCGGCGCCGGGTCCCCAACGGCGGCCCCGCGCGCCCGGCGCCGGATCCGGAAGTGACGTCAGCGCGACGCGGCCCCGCCCCCTCCCCCCCCGACGCGCGCTTTTGTGACGTCACTTTTCCCGCGCTTTCCCCCCCCAAAGAACCAGGCGGGGGCGGGGCTGCGGCGCGGCTTTATTGGGTGACGTCACGGGGAGGGGCGGTGACGTCATCGGGGGCGGGGCGGGGGAGGGGACGGGGGTGGGAGGGGCTCCCCCAGAGCTCCCAGTAACGCTCCCAGTGCTCCCAGTAACAGTCTCAGTGCTCCCAGTAACCCTAATATCAGCTCCCAGTACTCCCAGTAAACCCTTTGCTATGCCCCAGTGCTCCCAGTAAGCCCCACTCCTGGTCCCAGTCCTCCCAATATCACCACCGAGCCCCCCAGTACACCCAGTCACCCTCCCAGTGCCCCCAGTATACCCCTGACATCCTCCCAGTCCCTTGCCAGTTCCTCCCAGTCCCCTCCCAGTGCTCCCAGTCCCCTCCAGTCCCTCCCAATGACCCCCCTATCCCCCTCCTAGTGCTCCCAGTCCTCTCCCAGTCCCCCCCAGTCCCCTCCCAGAGCCCTCCATCACCCTCCCAGTGCTCCCAGTCCCCCCCCAGTCACCCCATACCCCCCTCCCAGTGCTCCCAGTCCCCTCCCAGTGCCTTCCATCACCCTCCAAGTGCTCCCAGTCCCCCCCAAATCACCCCCCGGTGGTCCCGGCGGGGCGCGCCCGGCGGCGCCGTCCCCGGCGGGTACGGGGCGGGGGCTCGGCGGCGCTCCCAGCGTTCCCAGTGCTCCCAGTAGGGTCGGGGGCGGCGTCGAACTGGAGGGTGCCGTGCACGGGGCCCAGTTGGGTGCTCTCCATGGCCGCCACCAGGCGCCGGCGCCCCGGGCGCAGCGGCACCACCGGCTGCCGGAGCCGCAGGGTCTGTCCCGCCTCCACCGTCCTGCGGGGACAACGGGGGTTGGGGGCACCCTTGGGTGCTGACGGGGGCAGGAGGGGCCCCACAGACCCGTTGGGTGGCCCATTGATGAGTGGGTGCCCCTTGGACTTTTTGGGTGCCCCAAAACCCCTTTGGGTGCCCCCAAGGTAGACCTGATGGCCGAGCCCCATTTGCCTACCCCATATCCCCTTTGGGTGCCCCCCACCCCCCATACGCCCACCCCACTCCCTGTACCCCCCGCCACCCCCACCCACGCCCCCCACATCCCCCCCACCCCCTCCCCCATTGTCCCCATGTCCCCACCCCACGTTGACGGCCTGTGGGCAGGACAGCCCCGCGCCCTCCATGCGCAGCACGGCGCCCGTCAGCGCCCTCGGCAGCGGGTTCTGGAAGACCACCTGCACCGGCACCTCCTGGCCCACCACCGCCGGCGCCAGCAGCTGCGGGGGAGACACGGGTGTGGGACGGGGCCCAGGGGGACACCCGAGGGACCCGAGGGAGCCGAGGGATGGGGATGGGACCCAAGGGACGGGGAGGGGACCCAAGGGACATGGACGGGCCCCAAGATGGAACCCAAGGGACCCCCCCATGCCCCGGGCCGGGCCCAGCCCCGTACCGTGAGCGTGAGGTCGGGCGCCTGCATCCGCACGCGCAGCTCCTTGGCCACCACCTGCCCGGTCTCCTCCACCGCCCCCGCCACCGACAGCTTCAGCGCGTCCTGGTCGCCCACGTGGGGGCCGTACTCCGCGTAGCCCACCGTCATCGTCACCGTCTCCTCTGCCAGGGGGGGACACGCAGAGCGTTGGGCGACCCCCCCGAGGGGGTTTTATTTTTTTTGGGGGGGGTCCCCAAGGGTCCTCCGGGCCTCACCTTGCCCCGGGGGCACAGCGCGCCGGTGCTGCTCCTGGCGGAAGGGGGGCCCAGACACCCCGGTGTAGCGGACGGGGGCGAGGGCCAGGCGGAGGCGGAGCGTCCGAGGCTCCGCCCCCTGGTTTCGGGCCACCACTCGCAGCTCGAGCTCCGCCCCCGCCACCGCCGGCCCCGCCCCCACCGTCACCGTCACCTCCCCGGTGGACGGGGTCCCCCGGGTGCGGGGTCGGGAGCCGTGGGAGGTGGCGGTGGAGACGGCGCGGCGCTCCTCCTCCGAGCCTGTGGGGGGCAAGGGTCAAAGGTCAGGGGTCAAAAGGTGCAGGTGGAGGTCAGGAGATTTAGGGTTGGGGGGTCCCGGGGTCAAGGGGTTGCCATTGGGTCAAGGGGGCAAAGGGGATGGGGTTGTGGGTCAAGGGGTCTTGAGGTCAAGGGTCTTGGGGTCAAGGCTTGCGGGGTCTTGAGGTCAACGGGTCAAGGGGTGATGGGTTTTTGGGGTCAAAGGGTGATAGGTCAAGGGTCTGGGGGTCACAGGGGTCAAGGGTCACCAGGTCACAGGGACGAGGGCCCAACCCTCATTGGCTGTTGGGCCCAGGAACAACGGGGTCAGGGTTTGGGGTCAGGGTTTGGGGTCAAGGCTTGGGGTCAAGGCTTGGGGTCAAGGCTTGGGGTCAGCTCAGAGCCAAAGGGAGGGGGGCGTGGCCGGGGAGGGGGGGCGTGGCCTCACCCTCGGGGTGCTTGTACTGGTGGGTGATGTCGATGCGGGCCCCCGAGCCCGCCCCCAGGGTGCTGATGCGGCGCCCGATGGCGCCTTCCTCCACGTGCACCACTGAGAAGGCCCCGTTGGGCTGGCGCTGCCAGTACACCTTGTCGCTGTTCACCTGCGGCCACGCCCCCTCATTAGCATGGCCACGCCCCCTCATTAGCATACATCACGCCCATCACCCTTTAGCCCCGCCCCCTCAGTGCTGAGCCCCTCCCACCCCTTCCATCGAGCCTCCCCAAGCCCCTCCCACCAGCCCTAAGCCACGCCCACCGACCAATAAGCCACGCCCATCGTGGATAAACCACGCCCACTGGGCAATAAACCACGCCCCCTTTGGTTAAGCCACGCCCCCTTTGGATAAACCATGCCCCCTACCTCAGCGAAGACGAACGGCGTGTCGTACTTGAGGAAGACCTCGCCGTTCTTCACCGCCGTCACCGAGCAGGGCCCGCAGCAGAAGAGCCCTGCGAGGGGCAGCACAAACCAGTACAGACCAGTATAAACCAGTACAGACCAGTATAAACCAGTACAGACCCATACCAACCACTATAGATGAGTACAAACCAGTAGAGACCAGTGTAGACCAGTACAGACCAGCACAAGGGGCTGCCCGTTGGCCCGCCAACCATCCCCTGGACCTCCCGCCCAGGTCTCCTCCCAGTATATACCAGTATAAACCAGTATAAACGACTGTTTTCCGTAAACCAGTATAAACCAGTACCGCTGCTGGTCTCCTGCGGGGTGGCATCGACCACCTGCCACCCGTCATAGCCATCGGGGAGGTCGGGGCGCTTCATCCAGCAGTCATTCCACACGTGGAAGTTCCTGTGCAGACCAGTATAAACCAGTATGAAACCAGCGTGGACCAGTTCAGACCAGTATAGGCCAGTACGACCCAGAAGGAGCCGCTCTGCCAGCCATTCCTACCCCTGTGGTGCCACAAACCACCTCCTTGTGCCCTCCTGGTGCTGCCACCCCGCTCCTGGCCCAAACCAGTATAAACCAGTATAAACCAGTACCAGACGGAGTCGGTGTTGAGGCGCTCCATGGGCCGCATGTTCTCGTCGAAGTAGATGTCGGTGGTGAGGGAGACGTCGGTGTCGTGGGCCGAGTTGTAGTTGGTGACGGTGCGGGTGGGCAGCCCCAGGCACCGCAGCACTGCGCCCACCAGTACAGACCAGTCAGAACCAGTACAGACCAGTATACAACCAGTACGAAGCCAAAAACTTCCAGATCAATTTCTCTCCCCTCCTCTGAGCACCTCCTCGTGGCTCCCAGGTGCTCTGAGACCACCTCGCCCCCTCTCCCAGTATAAACCAGTATGAACCGGGGGCAAAAAAATATAAACTGGGATCAAACCGGTACAAACCAGAGTCAAACCAGTATGAACCGGGCTCAAACCAGTATTAAGAAGGCATCAAACTGGTATAAACCGGGGTCAAACTGGTATAAAACGGAGTCAAGCCACTACAAATTGAGCTCAAACCAATATGAGATGGGGTCAAACCAGTACAAATGGGGTCAAACCAGTATAAACTGGAGTCAAACCAGTATAAACCAGACCAAATGCGTCTAAACTGGATCAAACCGGTACAAACTGGAGTCAAACCAGTTTCAAACACCCCCAAACCAGACCCAAACCAGGCCCAACAGCCCCCAATCCCCCCCTCCCCGCCCTCACCCCCGCCCCCAACCACCACCCGCCCCCTCCCCGCTCCCAGTACGGCCCAGTATAGACCAGTATGGCCCAGTACCGGTCGTCATGACGCCGGCGAACACCCAGCACTGGCCGAAGCGCACGGGGGCGCCGCCGCGGTGGTAGGCCCGCAAGATGTCCACCGAGCCGGCCCAGGCCGAGGGGTTGGTGCCCTGCGCGTAGTCGCCCGTCCAGTTGCCCACCAGCACCCCGTTATCGTCCAGGGAGTTCACCTGCGGCACCCCAAAACCTCACAGACGGGAAGAGCACCCCCAAAAACCCCAAAATGACCCAAAACACCCCAAAATGAGGCCCCAAAATGGCGCCGCCCAACAAGCCAAGATGGCGGCGGGAGAGGCCGGAATGCACAAAATTACCTCAAAAAAACAACAAAAAGCACCCAAAATACACCCCAAAATCCCACATTGTCTCCCAGGGACCTCAAAAAATCAACGGGGTGCCCCAAAAATCAATAGGATGCCCCAAAATCCTCCAAATCCCAGTAAAACACACCCAAAAATGCCAGCAGAAGGCCCAAACCCAAGGAAGTGCCCCCAAATCCCAAACTTCCCTCTTCAGAAGCCACCAAAATCCCCCAAAAGCTCCCAAATCCCATGAAATCAGCCCAAATCCCATTGTAACCCTTCAAAACTCATGGAAATGCCCCAAAATCCCCCCAAAATATTATCAGCACCACCAAAATCCCAAAGACAAAACCCAACGGAATTAACCCAAAATTACTCCTCCGAAAACCCACGTTGGCTCCCACAAAACCCCAATATTTTCCCCCAAACCCTCCCAAAATTTTCCCCCAAACCCTCTCGGAGCACCCTGTCGCTTTTTAACCAAAACCGTCAGAATTTGCCCCAAAACCCACCATGGCAGAGACGACGCGGGACACCATGACGGGGTCCCCCCGGGCGCTGTGGGGCATCCCGCGGCGGTCCAGGATGTAGAGGCAGGCCTCCAGCACCCCCGCGTCGAACTGGGGGGACCCCGAAATCAGGGACGCCCCAAAATCCTCATAATCCACCCCAAAATCCCCACGATCCCCCCTCCCAAATCCCTGCAATCCGCCCCAAAATCCAACAGTTCTTTTGGGGTCCTCCCCGGATCCGTGACGGTTTTGGGAACCCCCGATCATTTTTTGAAGGTGGCCTGTCATGATTTTGGGGACATTCTATGTTATTTTAGGTATTTTCCGTTTTTTAGAATCCTCTGTTTTAGAATATCCCAAAATTTTGGGGTCCTACCTGCCCATTTTGGGGTTCAATTCCACATTCTGGGGTCCCACCTCCCCTTTTTGGGGTCCCACCTCCAATTTGACGGATCCTCGCTTCTTTTGAGGTTCCCACCCAGATTTTTTGGGTTCGTCCGTATTTTTGGGGAGAATTCTCCTGGTTTTGGGGCCCTCCATTTTTGGGGTTCCCCCCATTTTTGGGGTACCTGCCCGTAGTTCCAGGAGCGCTCGGCGATCTGGTCCTCGGTGCCGTAGAAGATGCGCCCCGTCTCGTTAAGGACATACTCGTTAAGGTCGCTCGTCTTCTCCATGTAGACGTTGTCATCTGTGGGGAGCCCCGAAACCGACAAATCTCAACACGGGGAGCCCCAAAACTGCCAAATCTCAACCCAAGGAGCCCCAAAACTGCCAAATCTTACACCGGGGAGACCCAAAAATGCCAAATCTCAACTTGGAGAGCCCCCAAACCAACAAATCTTACACTGGGGAGCCTTGAAACTGACAAATCTCACACTGGGGAGCCCCGAAACCACCAAATTTCAACCCAACGAGCCCCAAAACTGACAAATCTTACACCGGGGAGACCCAAAATTGCCAAGTGTCACACTGGGGAGTCCCAAGACCAATAAATCTTACACTGGAGAGCCTCAAAACTGACAAATCTCAACCCGGAGCGCCCCAAAACTGCCAAACAACCCACAGGGGAGCCTCAAAACTGCCAAATATCCCACAGGGGAGCCCTGAAACTGCCAAATCTCAACCCGGAGAGCCCCAAAACTGCCAAATAATCCACGGGGGAGCCCTGAAACTGCCAAATATCCCCCAGGGGAGCCCCGAAACCGCCAAATCTCAACCCGGGGAGCCCTGAAACCGTCAAATAACCCACAGGGGAGCCCCGAAACCGCCAAATCTCACCGCAAGGAGCCCCCAGCTTGCCCAAACCTGCCGTTTTTCGCCCCGAAACGCTTCCGACTCACCGGGGCACCAGGGGTTGAAGAGGACGATGACGTCGTTGGCGTCCTCGAAGGGGGCCGCGTACTCGCCCACCCCCGTGCGGGTCTTGACGCTCAGGCGGTAGCGGCCAATGGGGGCGTCGGGCGGGGCGGTGACGCGGAGGCGGAGGGAGGGGCCCCCGGGAGGCTCCGCCCCCTCCCCCGGGTCCTCCTCCTCCGCCGTCCAGCCGGTGGCCGAGGTCTCGCCCAGCGGGATGAGGACGTGGGTGCCCTTGGCCACCTGCGGGTTGGGGCCTGCCGGGTGACATCACCAGGCCTGCTGTGACGTCATCAGCCCCGCCGTGACGTCATCAGCCCCGCCGTGACGTCACCACGCCCCCCGATTAACCCTCACCCCCTAATTGCCCTTCCCCGGCCTCCCCTGCCCTTCCCCTTTTCCCCCTTCCCCTTTCCCCTTCCCCTCTCCCCCTCGCCCTTCCCCGTCCTCCCCTCGCCCCCCACGCCCCTCCCCGCCCCCCCACGTCCCCCCCTGACCGAGGGTGAGCTCCACGCAGAGGCTGTCGTCCTCGGGGTCGAAGGGCCGCGGCAGGAGGACGCGGAGGTCGAAGGGCTGCCCCCGGCGCACCACCAGGTGGGGGCAGGCGAACTCGGCCGTGTGGTGGGCCGCCCGGTTGGCCGCCGAGCCCACCACCAGGCCCCGGGGAGCCAACAGGCCTGCAGGGGGCGGGCGGTGAAAACCCCGCGGCGATACGACCCCGGGAACCCCCAAAATCGCCCCAAAATCCTCCCCGGTGGGGGGCCTTGAAACCGTCATTTCCCCGCCCGGCAGCACTTTCCCTAACAAACAGCCCGGGAATGGACCCAAAAAGGGTGGTTTTTACCCCAAAATAAGGATGCTGAGACACAGTGAGGGGTGTTGTTAAGGGGAGGGGGGCTTTAACCCCTTAAATTCCCCTTTTAGGGGGCGTAAAAACCCTAAAATTGCCTTCCGGGGGGCCTTGACACTGCCTTTTTACCCCAAAACAGCCTAAAATGTCCCCACAAGTAGTGATTTTGCCCTAAAATGGTGAGTGGGGAATGCAGGGGAGGGGTGCTAGGAGGGGATACCCCAAACCCCTTAAATTTCCCTTGGGGGGGGTCATGAAACCCCTAAAAGTGGCTCTGGGGGGGCCTTGAAACCGCCTTTTCTTTGCGAAAAGAGCCTGGAAACAGCCCCAAAATGGCATTTTTTTGCCCCAAAACACGGCGGGGTGGAAGAAGAGGAGGGGCACAACACGAGGACCCCCCAGAACACCAAACAGAGGAGGGGGGAGCCCTGAAACCCCCAAATTTCCTTTAGGGGGGCCTTGAAACCGCCACTTTCTCACTGCGGGGAGCCTCGAAACCGCCGTTTTTGGTTAATTTTTGCCGAAAACAGCCGTTTCTCAGCCCGAAACCCACCTGGCCGGATGGGCTGGGGGGGTCGCCGCCCTGGCACCTCCCCGGGGGGGGGCTCCCAGTCCTCGTTGCCCCTCCGGCAGCACCCGCAGCACCCGCAGCACCCCCCGAGGCGGCGCCAGAAGCCCCGGCGGGGCCGGGGGGCAGGGGCCGAGGGTGCCCCCCGCGGGCGGAAGCTGGCGGCCGCCCAGCGGCCCGGGTCCAGGCGGGGGTCAGCGTCCGGCATGGCCTGCGGGCACCAGTACGGACCAGTAAGGACCAGTAGAGACCCCCAGAAACCAGTAGAGACCAGTAGGAACCTCCCAGAATGGCCCATTAAGGCCTAGAAACCATTCCCAGTATAACCAGTAAGACCATTATGGACCATCAGAGTCTACCAGAAACCAGCACGGACCAGTAAGGACCAGTAGGAACCAGTAAGGACCCCCAGGGACCAGTAAGGACCACCACGCACCAGTAAGAGCTCCCAGTACGGCCCCCGCAGGCCTTCAAACCCTTCCCAGTATGGCCCAGTATCCCCAGTTCACCCCTGTTCCGCCCAGTAACCCCCTCGTTACCATCCAGCACAGCCCAGTAACCCCCAGTATGGCCCAGTAACCCCCCCAGTGCTCCCAGTACAGCCCAGTTCCCCCCAGTATAGCCCAGTAACCCCCCTCAGTGCTCCCAGTTCCCCCCAGTATGTCCCAGTAACCCTTCCAGTACAGCCCAGTTCCCCCAAATAACCCTCCCAGTATAGCCCATTTCCCCCCAGTATGCCCCAGTAACCCCCCCAACCCCCTCCCAGTCTATCCCAGTCCCCCCAGTAGGGCCCGGCAGCCCCTCCCAGTGCTCCCAGTCCCTCCCAGTGCCGCGGGGACACTGGTCTGGGCCTGCCCGAGCCGCTCCCCCCCCGCCTCCTCCCCCGCCGCGGCCCGACCAGTTCCCCCAGTCTGCCCGCCGCCCCCTCCCAGTGCTCCCAGTGCCCCCCAGTGCTCCAGTGCCCACCAGTGCTCCCAGTAGCCCCCTGCTCAGGCTGCCAGTGCTCCCAGTTGCCCCAGTGCTTCCAGTCAGCCCCTCCCAGTAACCCCAGGGGCTCCAGTAACCGCCCCAGTGCTCCCAGTATCCCTCTCTGTGTTCCCAGTATCCCCAGTATGACTCTCAGAGCCCTCCCAGTAACCCCTCCCAGTGCTCCCAGTAACCCCCTCATCTCCCAGTAACCCCCCCATCTCCCAGTAACATCCCCCCACATCTCCCAGTGCCTCTTTGCCCCCTCCCAGTGCTCCCAGTTCACCCAGCAGACTCTCCCAGTGCTCCCAGTAAGCCCCTCTGGGTCCTCCCAGTCACTCTCCTGACCCCTCCCAGTGCTCCCAGTTTGCCCAATAACTCTCTCCCACTGCTCCCAGTAACCACCAGTCCTCCCAGTATCCCCCCTGGGTCCTCCTGACAGCTCTGCTACTCCCTCCCAGTGCTCCCAGTTTACCCAGTAACCCCCTCCCAGTGCTCCCAGTAAGCCTAACTTCTCCCAGTTTGCCCAGTAACCCCTCCCAGTAAGCCTAACTGCTCCCAGTTTGCCCAATAAACCTCTCCCAGTGCTCCCAGTTTGCCCAGTTTGCCCAGTAACCCCCTCCCAGTGCTCCCAGTTTGCCCAGTAACCCCTTCCCAGTGCTCCCAGTTTGCCCGGTGCCCCCCTCCCGCTGCCCCAGTACCTCCCAGCAGCTCCCAGTGCTCCCAGTGCCCCTCTCCCACTGGTGCCGGTGGCTCTAAGCAAAAGGGGCGGGGCCTCGGGGAGGAAGGGGCGTGGCCACCGCAGGCCCCGCCCCCCGATTGCCCCACACAGTCACTATGTGGCAAGAGGGGCGCCTATGGGGTGGGACTGTGGCTCACTATTTGGCGGAGCACTATCTGGCAGGGTGGGATGCTATGGGGTAGGGCAATGGCCCCCTATTTGGCAGGGGTCTCTATGGGAAAACCAATGGCTCCTTATTTGGCAGGGGGATGCTATGGGGTAGGGCAATAGATCCCTATTTGGCAGGGGTCACTATGGGAAGGGCAATGGTTCACTATGTGGCAGGGGAGCGCTATGGGTCAAGGCAAGAGCTCCCTATTTGGCAAGGGTCACTATGGGAAAACCAATGGCCCCGTATTTGGCAGGGAGACACTAATGGGGTAAGGCCATGGCTCCCTTTTTGGCAGGGGTCCTTATGGGGAATCCAATGGCTCTGTATTTGGCAGAGCACTCGCTATTGAGTAGGTCAATAGGTCCGTATTTGGCAGGGGTCCCTATGGGGTGGGGCAATGGCTCCTTATTTGGCAGGGCTCACCTTTTTGACCTGGCTCACTATTTGGCAAGGGAGGCACTACGGGATGAGCCCACGGCTCTCTATTTACCATGAGCTCACTATCTGGCAGGGACGCAGAATGGTGCAACCCCATGCCTCCCTTTGTGGCAGGCGGCTCACTATGTGGCAGGGCGACCACAGGGCACGTCCACAGGCTCCGGATTTCGCAAGGGGCGGGGCGGCTCCCTATTTGGCAGGGGTGGCTCACTATTTAGCCGCGGGGCGGCTGCCGGGCGGGGCTGGGCGGCTCACAATTCGGCAGGGCGGGAGCACTATTTGGCAAGGGAAGGGCTGCAGGGCACAGGCAGGTCGGCTCCCTTTTTGGCAGGCCCGGGCGAGGCTCACTATTTGGCGGCTGAACAGGTCCGGCGGCCGCGTGGGGCCCCCACCCTCCCCGAGGTGGCGCAACCGTGGCTGGCGGTGAAGCAACTGGGAGGAACTGGGCGGAACTGGGCGGGACTGGGAAGAGCTGGCGCCTGGGTGGGGCCACCAGCCCCGCCCCCGTGACATCACTTTATTGGGGCGCCTGCCCCTTTAAGAGCCCGAGGGAGGCGGAGCCAGGTCCAGAGGGGAGGGGGCGGAGCAAGCGGAGCCGGCCAATCAGGCGAGGGCGACGGCCACGTGGGGGAGGAGCTTGTCCAGCTGGGCGGCGGCCTCGGGGGCGGCGGCCAACGGCGTCCCGACCAATCGCAGGCGAGCCAGGCGGGGGCAGGCGGCCAATGGGGCCAGGTCGGAGGCGTGGCTTATGGCTGAGGGGGCGGAGTTAAGGAGGGTGTGGCACCGATAGGCCCCGCCCACTGCAGCAAGCCCCGCCCACCAGTTCCCATTCATAAACAGCATCCATCCCACCAGGCCACGCCCACATTTCCTATAGCCCCTCCCCCTTCTGCTAAGCCCCTCCCACCGCTCCCAGCCCCGCCCCCCACACTCTAAGCCCCGCCCCCAGGGTACGGTTGCCGTCCAATCGCAGCTCCTCCAGGCGGGGGAGGGGTGGGAGGCCCCGCAGGCTCCGCACGCGGTTCCGGGACACGTCCAGCACCTGGATCAGGGGGCGGAGCCAAACCAAAAAAAAGTCATGTGACCACCACCACGTGACCCCTCCCACCCCCCAAAATTTAGTCACGTGACCTGCAGGCGCCGCAGCCCCCCCAGCCCCGGGGGCAGCGCCCCCAGCTCGTTCCCGGCCAGCTCCAGGCGGGTGGTGAGGGCGGCGTGCTCCAGCAGAGGAAGTGACGTCAAAGCCTGTGGGGGGCGTGGCCATAACCATAGGGGGCGTGGCCAACCACTAGGGGGCGTGGTCACCCCCTGGGGGGCGTGGCCTCACCACCCAGGCGGTCATTAACGGTGAGGTCACTTCAGGGCGTGGTGCGGAGGGGGCGGGGCTTCCATAAGCCCCGCCCCCACCAAGGCCACGCCCCCTTTACCTTGTCCTGGAGGCGGAGCTCCCCAAGCCCCGCCCCCTCCCGCAGCAGCTCCAGCGCCACCTCCGCCCGCGAGGCCAGGTCGGCCACGAAGCCGCGGCGCAGCGGGTCCGCCTCCTGCTCCCAGAAAAAGGGGCGGGGCCTCGTGAGGCCACTCCCCTTTTTTGGGAAGCCCCTCCCCCTTTTTGGGAAGCCCCGCCCCCTCTCACCTGCAGGCAGCGCAGGCAGCGCCGCAGCTCCTCACCGTGCTCCCGCGGCCCCAGGGCGCCCAGCAGCAGGGAAAGGGTTAACAGGCAGCCTGGGGGCGTGGCCAAAGGAAAAAAGGGGCGTGGTCACCCAGATGGGCGTGGTCACAAAGGGGAGGGGCTTAAAAAGGGGGCGGGGCTTACCCCGGCTGCGCGGCTCCAGCTCCAGCAGCTCCCGGCAGGCCTGGGCCAGCTCCGACAGCACCGCGGGGTCGGACACGCCCACTTCCGGCCTGGGGGCGGGGCCACGGGTCAGGGGGCGTGGCCTAAGACCAAGGGGGCGTGGCCTAGCCGCAGGGGGAGGGGCCTAACCCCAAGGGAATGGGGGTAAAGGGGTGTGGCTTATGGCAAGGGGGCGTGGTTTATTGGAAGGGGCGTGGCTTAACAGAGTGGAAGGGGTGTGGCTTAACAGAGTGGGTGGGGCTTGATGAAAGTGGGCGGGGCTTGATGAAAGTGGGCGGGGCTTGATGAAAGCGGGCGGGGCTTGATGAAAGCGGGCGGGGCTTACCAGATCAGCTCCCGGGCCTCGATTGGCTCCTGCCACCATGCCTCAGTTTCCCCTGTGGGGTGGGGAGGGGTCAGAAGGGGGCGGAGCCATGCAAATACACCGGGGGTGGGGCTATAAAAAGGGGGCGTGGCCTCCTACCTGGGCGGAGCGTCACAAAGTGGGCGGGGCCTCGTTGCCAGGCGACGCGGAGGCGGGCAGGGGGCGTGGCCAGGCCAGGGGGCAGGGGGCAGAGCTGGGGGGGAGGCGTCAAAAGGAGGTGGAGCCTCTGGGCTTTGACCCCGCCCCCTTTTCATTAACCCCGCCCACTTTCCCCGTCGGCCCCGCCCCCCGGTGACGTCACACTTACCCAGAAGCAGCTGGGGCGGGGGCGGCCGTCGGCGGGGCGCCAGGGCCCGGGGAGGGGGCGGTCCTCAAGGGAGGCCTCCAGGGAGCCGGGGGACACCTGGGGGGTGGGGCTTATCAGAAGGGGGCGGGGCTTACCGAGGGGGCGGGGCTTAACGGAAGGGGGCGGGGCTTAACGGAAGAGACTTTGCATTGCTCTCATTGTAGAATGGGAAGGGGGCGGGGCTTAAGCCCTAATGGGCGTGGCTTAATAAAAAGGGGGTGTGGCTTGATCAGGGGGGCGTGGCTTAGGGGAAAGGGGGCGTGGCCTCACCAGAACAGGGCGGGAGAAGGCAGCAGCCAGCGTCCCGTCCTCCAGGTCCGCGTGGAGGCTCAGGAGGCGGGGCGGGGGCGTGGCTAAACAAATGAGGGGGCGGGGTCAGTGTGGGCGTGTCCTGCCGCTGACCACGCCCCCTTTTTAACCCCGCCCCTACCGCGGGCCAGCAGGCAGCGCAGGTAGACCCAGGCGCTCTGGTCCTGCGGGTCGGTGAAGACGGCGTTCTGCACCAGCTCCAGCTCTGGGTTGGGTCAAAAACACACAATTTTAGGTCACAGACCCCAAATTCAGCGTTTTTCGCCCCAAAAGGGCCTCCACGCACCTTGCCGGAGGCGTTCCGGGGGCAGGGGCCCGTCGGCCAGCAGCCGGCCCCGGTGGTGCCAGGCCGAGAAGTTGGAGAAGTCGCGGGCCAGCAGCTGGGCCGTGAAGGCCAACTCGGCCTCCGCCGCCTCCCCGGCCTCCGCCCGGCGGTGCTCCCACGCGTGGACTGCGGGGGGAGCCCCCTCAGCGCTCCCAGTACGCACCAGTATGGACTGGTGTGAACTGGGAGGCGCTGGAGGGCTCCCAGTTGGGTGGTAGAGGGCGAAACGGCCTCCAAATACAGAGGTAGAGGCCCAAAACTCATCCCAGTAAGGATGTAGAAGCCCCAAAAGACCTCCCATTATAGACCAGTATGGTTTTAGAGACCTAAAGGTTCTCCCAGTATATCCCAGTACATCACAGTATGGTTTTAAAGACCCTAAAGGGCCTCCCAGTATGGGTGTAGAGGCCCAAAGAGCCTCCCAGTACAGCCCAAGACTCCCAAAATGGCCTCCCAGTTCATCCCAGTACAGCCCAGAGACCCAAAAGTCCTCCCAGTATGTCCCAGTACGTCCCAGTATGGCTTTAGAAGCCCCAAACATCCTCCCATTATATCCCAGTAGGGCTTTAGAGGCCTAAAACCCCTCCCAGTAGGGTTAGGGACACCCCAAATACCTCCCCAGTATCACCCAGTATGGCCTTAGAGCCCCAAATCTCCTCCCAGTACGCCCCAGTATCACCCAGTATGGTTTCAGAAGCCTCAAACTCCTCCCAGTATCACCCCAGACACCCAAAACATCCTCCCAGTACTTCCCAGTATGGCTTTCGAGGCCTAAAACTCCTCCCAGTAGGGTTTGGGACACCCAAAATAGCCTCCCAGTACACCCCAGTATCACCCAGTATGGTTTTAGAGAGCTAAAACCCCTCCCAGTATCACCCGAAAGCCCTCACAGTATAAACCAGTTGGTTTCAGAGGCCCAAAGCCTCTCCCAGTATTACCAGTAAGCCCTCCCAGTATAAACCAGCAAAGTATTTTGAACCCAAAACTCCTCCCAGTGCATCCCAGTGTGGCTTCAGAAACTCCCAGTATGGCTCGGGACCCCCAACCCGCCCTCCCAGTGTCTCCCAGTACCACCCACTCCCCCTCCCAGTCCAAACCAGTATAAACCAGTAACCCCCTACCGCCAAAATCCCCTCTCAAACCCCCTTTTTTCGCCCCAAACCCCCCTCAAACCCCCCTGGATCCCCTCCTAGCGGCCCCCCAGCGCCCTCCCAGTGCCTCCCAGTCTCACAGTTGCGGGGGTCGGCCTCCAGCAGGCGGGCGCAGAAGGCACGCTGGGCGGCGGGGTCGGGGGGCGCGTGCCGTAGCACCCAGCGCCGGTGGTGCCAGGCCCCGTAGGATTTGGGGTTCACCCCCAGGCACCCCCCAACAAAGGCCAGCTCCCCCGGCACCCTGCGCACCAGTACGGACCAGTATAAACCAGTAGGAACCAGTACAAAACGCTACAAACCGCTAAAAACCAGTATAAACCCCTATATGGCAATATAGCCCCGCACACACCCTTAAAGGATCCCCGGTGACCCCCAGTTTCCCCCCAGTATAGCCCAGTATGACCTAGTTTCCTCCCAGTACATCCCAGTTCCTTCCTAGTACACCCCAATCCCCCCATATCACCCCCAACTCCCTTCCCAGTGCCTCCCAGTATATCCCAGTGCCCCCCAATTGCCCCCATACCGCCTCCCAGTTGCTCCCAGTGCCCCCGTATCCCCTCCCAGTATATCCCAGTATGTCCCAGTACACCCCAGTGTCCCCCAAATCCCCCCCATCCCCCCTCCCAGTATCCCCCAGTCCCCCTCCCAGTCCCCCCATCCCCCCCTTTCTCCCCCACCCCCTCCCAGTCCCTCCCAGTTCCTCCCAGTTCCCCCCAGTCCCCCCCAACCCCCTCCTCCCCCTCCCTCCCCGCTCCCCCCTCCCTCCCCTGAAGCCCCGCCCACCCCCCGAGGCCCCGCCCCCCGGCCCCGCCGCCCACCAATCGCCGCCCAGCAGCTCCAGCGCGCGCCGCCGCAGGTTCCAGCACGTGCCCACGTCGGGATTGGCCGCCAGCACCGCCCCCGTCAGCTCCACCACTTCCGCGTCCAGCTCGCCCCGCCCCCTCTGCGCCATAGGCCGGCGCGGCTCAGTGGGCGGGGCCACGCGCCGAGCCGGGGCGTCATTGGTGGAGGGGGCGGGGTTACCTTGTCAATCAGCGTCGCCATGGCGACGCGGTAGCGCCGCAGCTTCTCCTCGCGCTGCTTGCGGCGCGCGGCGTCCGGGGGGCGGAGCTTGAGGCGGCCGTGCTGCGGGGCATGCTGGGATTGGGGAGGGGCGGGGGGAGCGGGGAGGGGGCTGGGGGGGACTGGGAGGGGCTGGGGGGGACTGGGGGATACTGGGAGCTACTGGGGAGGGATCAGAGGGGACTGGGAGGGGACTGGGATGTACTGGGGGGTTACTGGGAGGCACTGGGACAGACTGGGAGGGATTGGGAGGGGGCTGGGGGATACTCGGAGGGACTGGGAAGCAACTGGGAGGCACTGGGATAGACTGGGATGGACTGGGAGGCACTGGGATATACTGGGAGGGGCCTGGGATGGACTGGGAGGTACTGGGAGGGATAAGAAAATGACTGGGAGGATACTGGGATGTACTGGGAGGGCACTGGGATGAACTGGGGCGTACTGGACGGTTACTGGGAGCTGCCTGGGAGGGACCGGAAGGCACTGGGAGCTACTGGGAGGAACTGGGAGGCTACTGGGGAGGGCCAGGGGGTGACTGGGGGGCTACTGGGAGGAACTGGGCCGTACTGGGAGGCACTGGGGCCGCGGGGCATTGTGGGCCGGACTCACCATGGCGGCGGGGAGCAGCGAGAGGCACCGGGGCCGGGAGCGGCGGCGGCGGGCGCGGGGCACGCCGGGAAGGAGGCGGAACGGGGGGCGGGGCCTCCTGTGGGATAGGAAACCTCCCCCAAGATGGCGGCCGCCGCGGTGCCACCAAGATGGCGGCGGCCAGCGGCGGCGGCCATTTTGTCCCTCCCTCTGTCAGCGGCGCGGGGTGGCCGCCGCCATTTTGTGGCGCCTCCTCCTCCTCCTGTGCGCTGAAGGCCGGCGGGCGCCATGGGGGTGCGGCGGGGCCGGGGGGGCCCGGGGGGCCCGGGGCTGGAGGGCGACGTCGCCGCTTATTTCCGACGGGCTCTGGAGACGCTGCAGGAGGGGCTGAGCCCGGAGGAGCTCGGTAAAAGCGTCCGGGGGGCGCTGGGGGCTGCGGGAGGGTTCCTGAGGGGGGTTGCTGAGGGGAACTGGGGGCTTTGTGAGGGGAGGAAGGGGTTAAAATGGGGTTTTGGGGGGATTGAGGGTTATTTGAAGGGTTCATGAGGGGATTTAGGGGGTTAGAGAGGGTCTTAGGGGAGCTGAAGCGCTTTTCAAAGCTCCATGAGGGGATCTGGGGGCTCCGTGAGGTGATTTGAGGGGGGAGGAGCGCTCTTCTGACAGGAATTTTGGGTTTTATGAGGGAATAAAGGGGTTAAAACGGACTTTTTGTGGGGTTGAGGGTTATTTGAGGGGTTTATGAAGGGATTTAGGGAGGTAGAGAGGGTTTTTGGGGCGTTGAAGCTGGTTTGAGAGCTCCGTGAGGGGATTTTGGTGCTCCGTGAGGTGATTTGAGGCGGGAGGAAGGCTCCTCTGACAGGAATTTGGGGTTTTATGAGGGAATAAAGGGGTTAAAATGGACTTTTTGGGGAGTTGAGGGTTATTTGAAGGGTTCATGAGGGGATTTAGGGGGTTAGAGAGGGTTTTGGGGACGCTGAAGCGCTTTTCAAAGCTCCATGAGGGGATTTTGGTGCTCCGTGAGGTGATTTGAGGGCGGAGGAGCACTCTTCATACAGGATTCTTGGGTTTTATGAGGGAATAAAAGGGTTAAAGTGGATTTTTTGGGGGGTTGAGACTTATTTGAGGGGTTTATGAGGGGATTTAGGGAGTTAGAGAGGGTTTTGGGGGCGCTGAAGCTCCTTTCAGAGCTCCAGGAGGGGATTTGAGGGGGCAGGAGCGCTCCTCTGACAGGAGTTTTGGGGTTTTATGAGGGAATAAAGGGGTTAAAGTGGATTTTTTTGGGAGGTTGGGGGTTATTTGAGGGGTTTATGAGGAGATTTGGGGGTTGAAGAGGTTTTTCTGGGGGGTTGAGGCTCTTTTGGGGGCTCCATGAGGGGATTTGGGCTCCTTAAGCCTTCCCTGAGGAGATTTGGGGTCTCCACGAAGTATTTTGAGTAGAAACAAATCATTTTTTAAGCAGTTTTAGCATTTTTTGGAGGGATTTGGGACTTTTTAGGGACATTTGGGATTTGTATAGCAAAATAGGGGGGTCATTGAGGCTTTTTTTGGGGTGGATTTATGTTTTCTGAGTGTATTTCGATCTCTTTGTGGGGGTATTTAAAGGACTGAGAGTTATTCAGAGCGATTTCGGGGGATTTAGAGATTTTTGCATCTTTAAAAACTCATTTATGGGGGAAAATAGGGAAATTTGGGATTTGTAGTGGGGTTTGGTGGTATTTTTAATAGGATTTTGCTTCTTTAGGTAGCCATTTAGGGAAAAATAGAGAAATTTGGGGTTGTTAATGGGATTTGAAGGCATTTTTATAGGATTTTGGTTTTTTTTAGGAGCTATTTGAGGGAAAAGCAGAGAAGTTTAGGATTCTTAATGGGGTTTGAGAGTGTTTTTTTTTAGGATTTTGTTCTCTTAGGGAGTCAGGGGGAAAATAGAGAAATTAAGGGTTTTTAATGGGGATTGAAGGAATTCTTATAGGATCTTATTTATTTAGGAAGCCATTTGGGGGGAAAACAGATAAATTCGGGATTGTTAATGGGATTTGAAGGCATTTTTATACGATTTCCTTCTTTCGGGAGCCATTTGGGGGCGACGAGGCCAACTTTCCCCCGCTAACTCTTTACAACCAAGCAGCTTAGGATATTAACGCGATATTTTGTGATTCTTTTTGCTCTTTTCCAGATCTTTTTGCCCCAAACGTGCTGGAGGAGGCGGCGGCAGCGGGCGCGGGGGCGGCGCTGGACCCCAGCGGCTCGCGGCTGCTGGAGGCGCTGCTGCCCCGGGCGCCGGCGGCGGCGCTGAGCCGGGTGCTGAGCCCCTTGGTGGGGGGCTTGGGGGGGCCCGCGGGGCACCCCCTAGGGGCCCGGGTGCTGGAGGCGGCCCTGAGGCGCGTCCCCGAGGTTTTGGGGTCAGAACGAGAGGTTTTGGGGCAGCTGGAGGAGGCGGTGAGGCGGCAGGCGGAGGCGGTGCGGGGCGAGGCGCTGGCGTTCGCCCGGCACCCCAACGGCAGCTTCGTGCTCAGGGCGCTGCTGAGGGCCCTGGGGGGCTGCCCCGGGGGAGGTGAGAGGGGTTTTGGGGGCAATTTGGGGGATTTTGGGGGTTTGAGGGAGTTTGGGAGGGATTATTGTGGAATATCGGGGGGTGCTTGAGAGGTTTTAGGGGGTTATCGGGGGGCGTTTTGAGGGTACTGGGGGGTTTTGGGGGCGTTAAGGGGATTGTTGGGGGAGGTTAGGGGGTTTTGGGGGGGATTTGGGGTTTTTGGGGGTTTTGGGGGGTTTTCAGGGATTATCAGGGGGTGTTTTAGGGGGTATTGGGGGGGTTTAGGGGGGGTTTGCGGGGGTTATTGGGAGGCTTTTGGGGGTTTAGGGGATTGTTGGGGGAGGTTGGGGGGTCTTTAGAGGGTTTTGGGGGGGATTTGGGTTTTTTGGGGGGATTATAGGGGGAGTTTTGGGGATTATTGAGAGTGTTTTGGGGTGTTTTGGGGGATTTGGGGGTGTTTTGGGGGGATGTTGGGGTTATTTTGGGGCAACATTGGGGTATTTTGGGGGTTTCAGGGCATTACTGAGGCTGTTGGAATGCAATGAGGGGCAATTAGCATTAATTAAGGACAGAACAAATTGATGGGAAGGACAATTAATTAATTAATTCCTGCTCCCCTTAATTAACGGGAGGGGCTAATTAGGGGCAAGGAGCCGCGCTCTCACTGCTCATTGCCCCCCCCCCAGACCCCCCTCACCACCCCCCCGAGGGGGCGGAGCCTAAACGGAAAGGGGCGGAGCCAGTCCCGAAGGGGGCGGAGCCTAAGCCGAAGGGGGCGGGGCCTGCACTGAAGGGGGCGGGGCTTCCCCCCTCCTTCCCCCTCCTCCTGGAGCAGCTGGCGGAGATCCTGGAGGAGAATCTGCCCTGTGAGTGTGGGGGGGGGGCAATTAACCCCTAATTAACCCCTAATTAACCCCTAATTAACCCCTAATTAACCCCTAATTACCCCCCAGACCCCTTAATTACCCCCCGACCCCACTACTTACTCTCCCAGCCCTCATAATTGCCCCCTAACCCCCCACAATTAATCCCTGACCCCCCTAATTGCCCCCCATCCTCTAATTACCCCCCCACTAATTACCCCGCTAATTGCCCCCAGCCCTGGTGTCCCCGCCCTGTGCCAGCCTCTGCCTGCAGGCGGCGCTGGAGGCGCTGCGCCACAGCCAATCAGCTGCCTGCGCCCGCCTCTGCCAAGCCCTCATTGGCTACCTGGTGCCGCCTGGACACGCCCCTGGGGAGAGGTGAGATCCCATTGGCTGGTGCTGGGGGTGGGGCTTTGGGCAGGGGGTGGGGTTTGGGGGAAAGGGGAGGGGCTTGGAAAGAGGGGGCGGGGCCTGAGGGCTTGTTTTGGATTGGCTGGGGGGGGGGAGGGGGGTTCTGGCCTCTTGTTTCTGATTGGTCAGTGAGTCTAACTGCCCTTTTCTGATTGGTTGGGGGCTCTGGTTGCCCGTTTCTGATTGGCTGGTTCCTCCATCTCCCCGTTTCTGATTGGCCATGGGTTCCATCTCCCCGTCTCTCCCCCACAGCCCCCTGGTGTCGGCGCTGGAGGACGCTCAGCGCGGCCGCCTGGTGGAGGCGCTGTTCGGGGCCGCGGGGCCGCGGTGCCTGCGGGGCCTCTTCCGGGAGCACCTGCGGGGCCGCCTGCTGGGCGTGGCCACTCACCGGCTGGCCAATCACGGCCTGCAGCGCCTGCTGGACCACGCCCCCCGCGACGTGGTAGGCGGGGCCTCAGTGGGCCTAATGGGAGGGGAGGCGGTGAGGCTCCACCCCTTGTGGGCGGGGCCTGGTGTGTGGGGGTGGAGCTTGGTGTGGGCGTGGCTAACACTGGCTCCGCCCCCAGGTGGGGGAGGTGCTGGAGGAGCTGGGCCCCGCCCTGCAGCAGCCCCTGGGGCGGGGCCACCCCGGGGTGCTCACGGCCCTGGCGGGCGCCTGCCGCCGCCACCCCCCCCTGCAGCCATTGGCCCTGCGCCGCCTCCTCGAGGTAAGCCCCGCCCCCTTCTGATAAGCCCCGCCCCCTCTCGGGAAAGCCACGCCCCTCTGGGCTAAGCCCCGCCCCCTTCTGCTCTCGTCCAATAGGCTGTCGACTGCTGGGAGCCGCCCGAGCGCCGCCGGAGCTGCCTGGGGCCACTGGGGGCACTCAGGCCCTGGGGGGGCGGGGACAGTGAGAAGGGGGCGGGGCCTGAGGTGAGGGGGTGGGGCCACGGGGAGGGGGCGGGGCTTCCCCAGTGCTCTGGGTTGATCCCAGTCCCTCCCGGTTCCTCCCAGTCCCACCTAATCCCCTCCCAGTATATCCCAGTGCCTCCCAGTCCCCCAAATCCCCATCCAGTGCCTCCCAATACCCTCTAATCCCATCTAAACCCTTCCTAGTCGCTCCCAGATCCACTCCCAGTATATCGCAGTCCCTTCCAGTACATCCCAGTCATCTTCCAGTATATCCTAGTGCCTCCCAGTCCCCCCCAACCCCCTCACAGTGCCTCCCAGTACATCCCAGTATACCCCAGTCCCTCCTCAACCCCCTCCCAATGCCTCCCAGTCTCCTCCCAGCGCCCCTTTTTTCCCCCCGCAGCTCTCGGTGACGGTGCCGGGCTCGCTGCTGCTCCAGCACCTGCTGCACTTCTCGGACCCGGGCCCGGTGCTGGAGGCTCTGGAGGCGCTGCACCCCCCGGCGCTGGCGGCGCTGGCGCTCAGCCCCCCCGGCAGCCGCGTGTGGGACGCGCTCCTCAGCGCCCCCTCCGTGCCCCCCCGCACCCGACGCCGCCTCCTGCGCAAGCTGAAGGTAACATCTGCCATCTTGGGGGGCGAGGGCGTGGTCTCCTCCCCGTGACCTCACTTCCTGTTCCCGGGGGCTGCCGGGCTCTCATCCCAGGGCCGCTTCCTGTCCCTCGCCTGCCACCGCAACGGCAGCCGCGTCCTCGACGCCATCTTCGCCTCCGCCTCACCTCGTGCCTGCGCCGCCATCGCCGCTGAGCTGGGTGAGCCCCCAAAACGTCCCCCAAAACGTCCCCCAGCCCTTTATTGCCCTCCCCCAACACCCCCCACCCCATTATAACCCCCCCAACGCCCCCCGCAGCCCCCCAGCGCCCGGCGCTGCTGCGGGACCCCCACGGGCGCGGCGTGGAGCGGCGCCTCCGGCCCTGGCTGGAGGACTGAGAGCCAGCGAGTTGCCACCGCCGGGGTAGAGAGGCGTCAGGGGCGGAGCTTGGAGGAGCCGGAAGGAGGTGAGGTCATAGAGAGCGGTTTTTGGGGGTAGAAAGTTGCCCGGCTTGGTGCGGAGATCATAGAGGCGGTGGAGGACTGTAGAGTGTCGCCAAACCATGGGCGGGGCTCAAACCACTGAGATCTTGGAGGACTGAGAGGTAGAGTGTTGCCCCTCTGTGCTGCAACCATAGAGCAGCCTGGAGGACCACTGGCCATAGAGGTGGTGGAAGACCAGTGACCATAGAGTTGTTGGAGGATCACCAACCATAGAGTGGCTGGTGGGCCACTAACCATAGAGTTCCTGGAGGACTGGTGACCATAGAGCTGCTGGAGGACTACCAAACCATAGAGTTCCGGGAGGACTGGTGACCATAGAGCTGCTGGAGGACTACCTAACCGTAGAGCTCCTGGAGGACCGGTGACCATAGAGTTCCTGGAGGACTGAGGAGAGGACGCTACCAGGTGACGCTCTGGTGCCTCCTAGCCCGGTCTTGTCTGCTCTGTTTTTTCTATTTTATCCCTATTTTTATAAATTAACCTATTTTTTCACTTTTTCACTTCATTTTTGTGATCAGGGGGCGGGGCCAGGCGCGTTGGCTCCTCCCCCAACCCCCCACGCCCTTCAGCAGCCATTTTGTCCCCCCCCCCCCAATGAGTCCTCCAAGCCACTTCACATCTCTTTATTGGCAGATTCCAGGGAAAGGGGGCGGGGCTACAAGTCGGGGGGGGCGGGGCTATGATGAAGGGGGCGTGGCTCAGTGCTCGTAGGCCCCGCCCCTTTGTGGGGCGCTGTCCAGGAGGCGGCGCAGGAGGGCCGAGAGGTTGAGCAGGCTCTGCCCCACGGCGCGCGTCGTGGCCGCCAGCAGCCGCAGCAGCTCCCTGGGGGAGGACGGACACAAAGGGGGGGCTCGGAGCTGCCCCACGGCGTCGCGCTATGGGGCAGGAGCCACTTATGGGGCAGGAGAGTGACCCCGCAGCCATAGGGTGGCCCCACAAGTCGGGGGGCGTTGTGTGGGGCAGGAGGAGCCCCCATGGGGCCAACGTTGACCCAGTGGAGCACAAGGAGCTGCTATGGGGCAGGACCTTTCTGTGCCCCATTGGGATCTCCATGGGTCGGGGGGGCTTTTTTGGGGTTTTTGGGCACCCACCTGAGCAGGCGCTCGGGGCCCAGCCCCACCATGTCGCAGCGCAGCCCCCGCACGGCTGCCGTCACCCGCAGCCGCCCCACTAGGTCCTGGGGCCCGGCGCGCGCCAGCGCCACCGTCACGCGCGCCACCTCGTCCCCGCCCCGCGCCCCAGGGGGCTCCCACTGCCCCCCAAACGTCACCGCCTGCGGTTTTGGGGACAAAAAACGTTTTTTCAGGGGTGCCGAGCAGCCAGAAGGGGGTTTTTGGGTTTTTTTGGGCTCACCTTCGGGGGTTCCCAGCGCTGGCCCGGCCCCAAAGCCACCAGTGGGGTGTGGGGCGGCAGCGCTCCCAAGAAGCCCTCGGTGTCCACGGCCGTGCCGTCCTCCGCCAGCACCAGCTCCACCGGCAGGGACAGGCCCAGAGCCTCGGCAGCCTGCCCCGAGGGGCAATTACGGGGTCGGGGGGGCAGTTATGGGGTCAGTGGGGCAGTTATTAGGGTTAACGGGGTGGTTATGGGGTGATTCGGTTGGGTTGTGGGGTCGATTTTTGGACCGGAGTTTGATTGGGGGGCAATTAGGGCCCTCCTGGGGGTAACTGGGAGCTTGGGGGGTAATTTTAGGGGTTCCCCAGGGGCAATTGCAGGTCGTGGGGGCAATTATGGGGTGAATCAGTTGGGTTGTGGGGTGAATTATGGGACCTGAGTGCGATTTGGGGGAGCCTGGGGGCAATTAGCGGGCTCCCACGGGGCAATTTGGGGTCCCGGGGGTAATTTGAGGGGTTCCCCAGGGGCAACTGTGGGTCCTGGGGGCAATTATGGGGTCATGGGGGGTAATTATGGGGTGTTTTTTTGGGTTGTGGGGTCAGTTCTGGGACCTGAGTGCGATTTGGGGGCTCCCCAGGAGCAATTTAAGGTTCTGGGGGCAATTAGGGGCTTTGGTGGTAATTTTATGGGGTCCCCAGGGGCAATTATGGGTAATTATAGGGAGGCTCGGGGGGTAATTTCAGGTTTTGGGGGCAATTAGGGGCTTTGGGGGCAATTTTATGGGCTCCCAAGGGGCAATTGTGGGTCTTGGGGGCCAATTATGGGTCTTGGGGGTAATTAAGGGGGCCTTGGGGCCATTAGGGTGCTCCCAAGGGGGCAATTACAGGGTGTTGGGGGGCAATTAGGGATGGGTGGGGGCAATTAGTTGTGGCCTGGGGGCAATTGGGGGTCGAGGGGGCAATTGTGGGGGGTCCTGGGGACAATCAGGGGGCTCCCAAAGGGGCAATTAGTGCCCCTGGGGGGCAATTACCGGGGGTCTGGGGGGTAATTAAGGCCCGTGGGGGTAATTAGGGGGGCCAGGGGGGTAATTAAGGCGCCCCAGGGGGTAATTAGGGGGTCCCGGGGGCAGTTGGGGCCTCACCTGCCCCCGCAGCTCCTCCAGGCCGGCCGCCAGCACCCCCCGGGGCCGCCCCCGGCGGTGGTCGCACACCCAAAATGGCCGCGGGGGGGGGGCCGGGGCGGGCCAGGCCTTGCGGGCCACCGTCCTGACAAGGGGCGGGGCGAGAGAAAAGCCACGCCCTCAAGATGGCCGCCTCCAGCGGGGCGCCGCCATCAACGTGGCGGCTCCCGGTGGCACGGCGCCTCCCCCCCAAAATGGCGGCGCCCACTCATAATGGCCGCCGCCACACCCAAGATGGCGGCTCCCACCCGACCCCATAGCCCCCGCCCAAGATGGCGCCGCCCTCTTCGCCTCCAATCCAAGATGGCGCCGCCCATGCCCCCTCCGCCGCCGCTCCCCCCGGGCCGCTCCCCGCGCTCACCGCAGCACCTCCATGGCCGGGGGGTCCCGGGGGGGTCCCGGAGGGTCCCGGGGGGGTTTCGGGGGTCCCCTGGGGGGTCCCTGGGGGTTTCCCGGTGCTTCCGGGCCCCGCGCTGCGGGCGGGGAGGCCTCGGGCGGGCTCCGGGGCCGACTGCGAGGCCTGGGGGCGGGGCGCAGCTTAAGAGCGGGGCTCGCAGCCAATCAGCGGCGCGCATGCAAATGAGCGAGGGGGCGGAGGGGAAGCGCCTGTCAATCACGCGCCGGTCCTCGCTTCGCATTGGCCGCCTCGGTGTCACGTGGGGCTGGGGGCCAAGATGGCGGCGCCCATGGCGGCGCGGCGGCTGCTGCGGGCCCCGTGGGGGGCGCGGGGAGCGGCGGGGCGCAAGGCATGGCGGGAAGGGGGCGGGGCCTGGGTCCCTATGGGGTCCCTATGGGGGGCTCTGGGGGGTCCCTATAGGGGCTGAGGGGGTCCCTATAGGGCTCTAGGGGGTCCCTATGGGGCTCTGGGGGGTTTTGGGGGGTCCCTATAGTGCTTGGGGTTCCCTATGGGGGTCCCTATAGGGCCTATGGGGCTCTGGGGGGTCCATATGTGGCATATGGGGTCCCTATAGGGCTCCATGGGGTCTCTATATGGGCTGGGGGGGTCCCTGTGGTGCTCTGGGGGCGTTTATGGGGCCCCTATGGGACCTACGGGGTCTCTATAGGGCCTGGGGGGTCCCTGGGGGGTCCCTGCGGTTCTGTAGGGCCCCCTGTAGGGCCCCGCTGACCCCGTCCCTGCAGCACGCGGGGGCCGTGCACCCCGGGACCCTGCAGCTGCCCCCGGCCCTGGCAAGGGCGGCGAAGATCCTGCTGCAGGAGGGAGGTATGGGGGATATGGGGGGGCTATGGGGGGTTATAGGGGATCTATAGGGGGGTTATAGGAGCTGTTTTGGGGGTTATAGGGGCTATAGGGGATTGTACGGGGGTTATAAGGGGGCTACAGGGGATCTATAGGGGATCCGTAGGGGCTATAGGGGATCTGTAGGAGGTCTATAGGGAATCTATAGGGGATCTAGGAGCTCTATAGGGGCCATATAGGGGATCCATAGGGACCATGTAAGGGTTATAAGGGACCTATAGGGGCTTACAGGGGATCTATAGGGTCTGTAGGGTCTATAGGGCCGTGCTGACCCCCTTTTCCCCCCCTTTTCCCCTATAGGCTGGAGCCGGGAGCAGGCGGAGGCGCTGAGGCTGCGGCTGTGGGGGCGGCGCCCCCCCGGTGAGCGGGGCGGTGATGTCATCGGGGGGGGGTGGTGATGATGTCATCAACGGGAGCGGTGACGTCACCCCCACCCCTTCCCCATGTCCCCTATAGACGTCTGTGGGTCCCCGGGGGCTTCGGGAGCCAGGAGGCGGAGCCGGAGCCCGGAGCCCGAAGTGAGGTGCCCGGGGGGGGCCCTATAGGGGCGGGGGGACCCTATAGGGGTCTGTGGGACCCTATAGAGACCCTAAAAGGGGGGTTTGGGGCCCTATAGAGACCCTGTAGGGGGGTCTGGGGGCCCTATAGGGGGGTTGGGGGTCCTATAGGAGGTCTGGGGGACCTGATGGAGGGTCTTAGGGTCTTTCAGAGGCCCTATAGGGGGTTTTGGGGCCCTATAGCGGGGGTTTGGGGCCTTATAATGGGGGTTTGGGGCCCTATAGGGGCGTGTGGGGTCCCACAGGGGCCCTATAGCCCCTACAGGGCCCCCCTTTCCCCCCCAGGGTCACGGCGGAGGCGGCTCGGGGCTACCTGGTGGCTCGGCTGGCGCGGGACTACGCGGCCGCGGGGCGGGCGCTGAGCGAGGTGGGGGCCGTTTTGGGGCCATTTGGGGCCGTTTTGGCCAATTTTGTGTTTTTTTTGGGGGGGTTTTGGGGCTGACCCCGCTCCTCCCCCCCAGATCCAGGCCCGAGCCCCCGACTTCGCCCCCAGGACCCTGCTGGACTTTGGCTCCGGGCTGGGGGCCGCGTGCTGGTGAGGGGCTATAGGGGGTCTATAGGGGTTCTATAGGGTCTAGGGAATCCCCTATAGAGTTTGGGGGGGGTCTGTTGGGTTTTGGGGGGGATCAGGGGGTCCGTCCCCTATAGGATCTGGGGCTCCCCTATAGGGTCTGGGGGGCTCCTCTATAGGGTGTGGGGGGGGATCCATAGGGTCCGTCCCCTATAGGGCGGCGCAGGACGTGTGGGGCCGCAGCCTGCAGCAGTTCGTCTGCGTGGAGCCCAGCGAGGCCCTGAGGGAGCTGGCGGAGCGCCTGCGCCACGGTACCGGCAGGGATTTTTGGGGCGAATTCCGGCGGTTTTGGGCAATTCGGAGTGGTTTTGGGTTGCTGGGGGGGATTTGGGGAAGTTTAGGGTGGCTGGGGGGGATTTGGGGCATTTTGGGGGGATTTGGAGCAATTTTAGGGGGGGATTGAAGGGATTAGGGGCAATTTTGGGGAGATTTGGGGAAATTCAGTCTCGCTATGGGGGATTTGGGGGGATTTAAGGGGATTTGGGGCATTTTGGAGAGATTTAGGGCAATTTTAGGGGATTTTGAGGGGACTTTGAGCAAATTCGGGGGGATTTGGGGGCAATTTTGGGTCACTTAGGGGGATTTGGGGCATTTGGGGGGGGGGCTGGGGTGAATTTGGGGCAATTTGGGGTAATTTTAGGGGGGATTTGGGCCCTTTTGGGGCCCTGCAGGGCCCCTTTAAGGCCCTTTGGGGGCGGGGCCCTGACCCATCTCGCCCCGCCCACAGGGGGCGGAGCCATGCCAGGCCCCGCCCACTTCGGCCCCGTTTTCCTCCGCCCCCTGCTCCCACCCGGCCCCCAGGTGAGCCCCTCCCCTCGGGGGGCGGGGCCAAGCATGGCCACGCCCCCTCCTTCAAGCCCCGCCCCCTCCCTGCTGCCCCCATGCCCTCGTGGCCCCACCCCGCGCTTGGCCCCGCCCCTGACCACGCCCCTCTCTCTTGGCCCCGCCCCCTAGGCCCAATGGGAACTCGTGATTGGTCGGCGCGCCCTGGAGGGGCTGAGGGGGCGGGGCCAGCGGGCCCAGGCCCTGCGGGGGCTGTGGGGGAGGACGGGGGGCGTCCTGGTGAGGGGGGGGGAGGGGGATTTTTGGGGTGAATTCGGGGGATTTTGGGGTTTGGGGGGTTGGGAGGGGGCTGGGGGGGGTTTGGGGAAGGGTTTGGAGGGGTTAAGGGAGGGTTTTGGGGGTCTTTGGGGGGCTTAGGGGGGATTTGGGGGGGGTCTGGGGGCATTGGGGAGGCTTTGGGGCCATTTTGGGGCCAATTGGGGGGGATTTAATTCATTTTGGGGGAGTTTGGGGTCATTTTGGGGCATTGAGGGAGGATTGGGGGGAGCCTGGGAGGCATTTGGGGGGGGCTGGAGGGGATTTGGGGGGCTCTTGGGGTCATTTGGGGAGGGTGGGGGACATTTGGGGGGATTTGGGGTCATTTTGGGGGATTCTGGGGGGGATTTGGGGTCACTGGGGGTGGTTATAGGGTGCCCCCCCCCCCCCCCCCAGGTGCTGCTGGAGAACGGGACCCGCGCCGGGCACCGGGCGCTGATGGAGGCACGGGAGGAGCTGCTGCAGGTGGGTGACGTCATCGGTGATGTCATCAGTGACATCACCAACCCGCCATGACGTCATCGATGACGTCACCAACCTTTTATCTCCCATTCTCCCCCAAAAAAGGGACCTGACGCTGACAGCGTGGAGATCTTCGCCCCAGTGAGCGCCCCCAGGATGTCCCCAGTCCCCTCCCAGTCCCTCCCAGTTCGTCCAAATCCCTCCCAGTCCCTCCCAGTATCCCCCAGTACCCCCCCCTGTGATGTCCCCGCAGTGTCCCCACCGCCTGCCCTGTCCCCGCCTGAGCCAGGGCCGGGCCTGCGCCTTCGCCCAGAGCTTCTGGCCCCTGCCGCTGTCGGGGGTGAGCACTGGGATATACTGGGATGGGCTGGGATGGGCTGGGAGGGCACTGGGATGTATTAAGATGGACTTGGGGGGCACTGGGACATACTGGGAGGTTACTGGGATGGACTGGGATGTACTGAGGGGGCACTGGGATGTGTTGGGGGGGACCCTGGGACGTACTGGGACATACTGGTTTATACTGGTATGTACTGGGACCCACGCGTTTCTCCCCCATCCCAGAACCCCTCTGCCCCTGAGCGGGAGCTGGTGTCCTTCCTGGTGGTGCGGAGGCGCGGGAGCGCCCTGATGTCACCTGGGGACCCCGTGACATCACCGCCCGACCCCGTGACGTCGCCGCCCGACCCGATGACGTCACCGCCGGGGGGCTGGGCCCGGGTGACCGCCCCCGTCCGCCCCCGCCCCCGCCACGTCTCCCTGTCCCTCTGCTGCCCCGACGGGGCCCAGCGGCGCCTGGCGGTGACGGCGGCGCGGCACGGCCGGTAGGCGCGGTGTGACGTCACTGATGACGTCATAACCCCGAGGGACACGCCCCCTCAGTGACGTCATCCCGCAGGTCCCTCTACCGCCAGGCCCGGGCCAGCCGCTGGGGCGACCTCCTGCCCTTCCCCGGCGAGGGGGGGGCAGCCAATGGGAAGGGAGAACGGCGGTGACGTCACTGGGGTGAGTGACACCGGCCCGCGTGACGTCACGCTGCGTGACGTCACCCCCGATGGAAATACACAAAGGGGGGGGTTGAGCCGCATGGGGACTACAACTCCCAGCAGCCCTTGCGGGCACAGCGCGCAGGCTCCGCCCCCTCCATTTCCGCTTCCGCCTTCTTCTTCCCCCTTCTGTCTCCTCGCCGCCGCCGCCATGTTCCTGCAGTACTACCACAACGAGCAGGGCGAGCGCGTCTACACCCTGAAGGTACCGGGGGGGCTCCGGGAGGGCTCCGGGAGGGCACCGGGGGGGCTCCGCGGCTCGCCCCCGGCCTCACGGCTCCTCGCTGTCCCCGCAGAAGACGTCCCCGTCCGGCAGCCCGACCTTCTCGGCGCACCCCGCCCGCTTCTCCCCCGACGACCGCTTCTCGCGGCACCGCCTGGTCCTCAAGCGCCGCTTCGGCGTCCTGCTCACCCAGCAGGCGCGGCCGCTGCTCTGAGCCGGGAGCGGCACCGGGGGCGGCACCGGGAGCTCCCCCCTCCCTGCCCCGTAACCCCCAACCGGCGGGCCCGGCGCTAGGACCCGGCGCTAGGACCCGGGGGAGCCCCCGCGCCGCCGCCTCCATTCAATAAAATGCGTTTTTCCCACGCTGCGCCCGCGTGCTCTACGGGGAGGGCGTGGCTTCCGCCAGGCCACGCCCCCTTCCCTCTGCTCCCATTCATGGCTCCGCGTTGGCCCCGCCCCCTCGCTCCCGGCCACGCCCCTGCGGCACCCCCGCCCCTGCCGCAGCGGGGGGCGTGGCCTCGCCGCCCTTAGCCCCGCCCCCTCCCCCCGGTGCCTCAGCCCCTCACGTCAGCGGCGGCCCCGAAATCGGCGCTTTTCGGCCCAAAACCGTACGCTACAGGGGGGAGGGGGGGCTGGGCCCCGTGGAGCGGGTGGTTGGGGTAAAAATGCGGGGATTGGGGCCCCAAATTGTGCCTTTTGGACCCCCAGTGGGGTGTTTGGACCCAAAATTGTGGCTTTTGGACCCAAAATGGGGTGTTTGGTCCCCACATTCCGTGTTCTGGACCCAAAATGGGAGGTTCGGGGGGCGGGTTTGTGGGGTTGGGCTTGAAAAAAGGGGGTTTGGCCCCAAAATAACCCTTCCTCTACCCCGGCTGTGGCGCTGTGGATGTGGTGGGCCCCAAAACAGCGGGATTTTGCCCCAAAATGCAGCATGAGGAGGCCCCGAAGGAGGGTTGGGGTGCTGGGAGGGGGGTGTCAGGTCCCAAATTGCCACTTTTTCACCCCAAAAAGGGCACCGGGGTGCTTCAGGGAGGGGCAGGCGTCTCCCCAGAGGGGTCAGTGCCCAAATTTGATTTTTTTCCGCAAAAATAGCGTTGTTCTCCCCAGACAAAATGCTCTTTTTTTCCTTAAAAGTGTGTTTTTTATCTCAACATTGTTGTTTGTGAGGGCGGTTTAAAACTTTTTCACCCAGAATTGCCTTAATTTTTGAAGAAGGGTTTTTTTTCCTCAGCTTTTTCTTCTCAAACAGGAGCTTTAATCCCTCAAAATGTTCCTTTTTTTCCCTCAAAAAGGGTTTTTGACATCAAAACCTCGCGGTTTTCCTTCAAAAAGGGTGATTTTTGACCCTCCAAATGCTTTTTCCTCAAAATACGACATTTTCTCCTCAAAATGGGATCTTTCTCTTCAAAAACTGACATATTCCCTCAAAACTGGGCTTTTTTCCTGAAAAACTGACATTTTTCTCTCAAAAACTGACATTTTTCCCTCAAAAAGTGACATTTTTCCCTCAAAAGTGGGCTCTTTCTCCTCAGAAACTGACCTTTTCCCCTCCAAATTGTGTCTTTCTCCTCAAAACGGACATTTTTTCCCTCAAAAAGCGACATTCTTACCTTCAAATTGGGTCTTTTTCCCTCGAAAACGACATTTTCTTCTCAAAACCAGGCCCTTTCCCTGCAAGAAGTGACATTTTCCCTCAGAAGTGGGCTCTTTCTCCTCAAAAACATGACATTTACCCCTCCAAATTGGGTCTTTTTCCCTCAAAACTGCCATTTTCCCCTCAAAAAACGGACTTTTTCCGCTCAAAAACTGCAAATTTCCCTCAAAACTGGGCTCTTTCCCCTCAAAAACTGACTTTTTTGTCTCAGAAAGTGACATTTTCCCTCAAAAGCAAGCTCTTTCTCTTCAGAAATTGACATTCTTACCTCCAAATTGGGTCTTTTTCCCTCAAAACCGACGTTTTCTTCTCAACACCAGGCCTTTTCCCCTCAAAAAGTGACATTTTCCCTCAAAAGTCAGCCTTTTGTCCTCAAAAACTGACATTTTTCCCTCCAAATTGTGACTTTTCCCTCAAAACTGACATTTTCTCTTCAAAACCGGCCCCTTTCCCCTCAAAAAGTGACATTTTCCCTCAAAAGCGGGCCCTTTTTCCCCAGAAACTATCATTTTTTCCTTCCAAATTGTGTCTTTTTCCTTGAAACCTGATATTTTCTCTCAAAAGTGGGCCGTTTCTCCTCAGAACCTGACATTTTTCCCTCCAAATTGGGTTTTTTCCCTCAAAACTGACCTTTTCCCCTCAAAAAACTGACTTTTTCCTCTCAGAACCTTCCATTTTCCCTCAAAACTGGGCTCTTTCTCCTCACAACCCGTCATTTTCCCCTCCAAATCGTGTCTTTTTCCCTCAAAAGCTCGGATTTCCCCTCAAAACCGCTCCCCCCCTCACAACCTAACGCTCCCCCCCCTTCTCCCCCCCCCTTCTCCCCCCCCCCCTTTATACCCCCGCAGGCCGCCCTGGCCACGCCCCCTGCTGGCTGACCACGCCCCCCGCCGGTCGCCATGGCAGCAGCGGTGCGCTTCGTGGTGACGCCCAGCCGGGGGGGGGACGCGTCCGAGAGCAGCCCCGAGCCCCCCTCGGCCTCCAGCTCCCGCCCCCCCCCCTCCGACAGCAGCCCCAGCCCCAGCGAGACCTCGGCCCCCCCCCGCGCCGAGCGTGGTACGGCCCGCTGGGGGGGGCGGGGCTTTGAGTGGGGGGCGTGGCCTCGCTCATCGCCTGCCGCGGCGCCCCCCTCCCCTAGGCCACGCCCCCCCGCCGCCTGGCCACGCCCCCTCCGGAGGCCACGCCCCCTGCGACCTGGCCCTGTTCGAGGTGAGCGGCCCCTCCCCTCCCTAAAATGGGCCTGGGGGGGGGGCGGCCCCAAAATTGGGGGTTCTGAGCCCGAAACGGGAGGGTCTGGCCCCAAAATACCCCAGGGACCTGTAAGAACCCTTGGCCCTATAGGGTGGCCTGACCCTGGAAGGGTTCCTGGCCCTATAAGTGCCCTCTGACCCTAAAACAGCCCCTGACCCTATAAGAGCCCCTGACCCTATAAGAGCCCTTGACCCTAAAAGAGCTCCTGACCCCATAACCCCCCGTGACCCCATAACCCCCCCATGACCCCATAACCCCCCCGTGACCCCGTAACCCCCCCGTGACCCCGTACCCGCCCCCATAACCTTATGGGGTCGCAGGAGGAGCTGGCGTCCCGGCCCCGCGTCCCGGCCCTATTACGCCGCATCGCCGCCTACAGCAGCCTGGGGCCCGACAGCGAGCTGGGGCCCGGCCCCGTGAGTGACCCCAAAACCGGCCCTATAAGGGGGGGGCGGCCCTGTAAAGGGAGACCCCATAAAGGGGGGACCCTAAATGGGAGACCCTATAAGAGGCCCTATAAGGGGAGACCCCAAAAAGGACCCTAAAAGGGGAGGGATCCCAAACCCTATAAGGGGTTTTTGGGGTCCCTTTGGGGGTTTTGGGGTCCTTTTGGGGTTATTTGGGGTTTTTGGGGTCCCTTTGGGTTCCTTTTAGGGTTTTGGGGTTTTGGGTTCCTTTTGGGGTTTTGGTGTCCCTTTGGGGTTTTTGGGGTCCCTGTGTTTTTTTGGGGGTTATTTGGGGTCCCTTTTGGGTTATTTGGGATTCTGGGGTCCCTTTGGGGTTATTTGGGGTTATTTGGGGTTTTTGGGGTCCCTTTGGGTTCCTTTTAGGGTTTTGGGGTTTTGGGTTCCTTTTGGGGTTTTGGTGTCCCTTTGGGGTTTTTGGGGTCCCTGTGTTTTTTTTTGGGTTATTTGGGGTCCTTTTGGGGTTATTTGGGATTCTGGGGTCCCTTTGGGGTTATTTGGGGTTATTTGGGGTTTTGGGTTTTTGGGATCCTTTTGGGATTTTTGTTCTTTCGGGGCCTTCCTTTTAGGGTTTTGTCTTTTTTGGGGCCCCGTCGGTTTCTTTCCGAGTCCCCTTCAGTTTTTTTAATTTGTGGGGGTTCCCTTTGTTTTTTTGGGGGGGTTTTTGGGGTGACGGGGCTGTTTTGGGTCGCAGCGGCGGGCGCTGGGCACGCTGTGTGGGGTGGCGGCGCCCTCGCTGCAGACGCTGCTGGGGCTGCTGCTGGTGCTGCGCCTGCCCTGGGCTGTGGGGTCGGGCGGCGTCCTGCAGGTCTGCGGGGTCGGCGTGCTGCTGGGCGCCTGCGTGAGTCTCTTTTATGGGGTTTTTATAGGGTCGGGGGTTTTTTGGGGACAGGACGGGGGAATTTGGGGTCACTGTGGGTGGATTTGGGGAGAGAAAATGGGGTTCTGGGGGTTCTGGGGTTGGGGTGGTGCTGGGAGTCTGTGTGACGGGTTATAGGGCCGTTATAGGGTTTTATAGGGTCGCGGGTGTTTTGGGGTCAGGATGGGGGATATTGGGGGTCTTTGGGTGGATTTGGGGAGAGAAAAGGGGATTTTAGGGGGTTACAGGGCTGCGGTGCTGCTGGGTGCCTGCGTGAGGGTTATAGGGCCGTTACAGGGTTTTATAGGGTCGAGGGGTTTTTGGGGTTAGAACGGGGGGATTTGGGGGTTTTCTGGGTGGATTTGGGGGGTTTTGGGGTCTCGGGGGTGTTGTGGGGTCGCTGGGGGGTTTTGGGGTGTTTTTGGGGTGCCCAGAGCCGTCCCCCCGCAGGCCGTGCTCACCGCCCTGTCCCTCAGCGCCATCGCCACCAACGGGGGCACCCCCGGTGAGCGGGGTGGGGTTTGGGGGAAATTCGGGGGATTTGGGGAAATTTGGGGGGTTTGGGGAGGGGGTTGGGGGATTTGGGGTGGATTTGGGGGATTTGGGGAGTTATTGGGGGATTTGGGGTCGGGTTTTGGGGCTGTTTGTGGGGGATTTGTTTTTTTTAGGGTGGTTATTGGGGTACTGGGGGGGTTTGTGGGGGTTTGGGGTGGTTTTGGGGGTTATTTATGCGGTTTTGGGGTATCTTGGTGGGGTTTTGGGCTATTTTTATGTTTTTTTGGGGTATCTCTGTGGGGTTTCTGCCCCCCTGGGCTTCCCTTCTGCTGCTGACGCGGTGCCGCAGGGGGGGGCCCCCTGGCGCTGCTGTGGGGGGCGCTGGGCCCCGAGGCGGGGGGCGCGGTCGGGCTCTGCGCCTTCCTGGGGGCCGCGTTCGGGGCCGCCAGCGCCGCACTGGGAGCCGCCGAGCTGCTGCTGGTGAGAGGGGGATGGGGGGCGGGGCCTGAGGGGGCGGGGCCTGGGGAGGGGGCGGGGCCAAGAGGAAGCGGGAGGGGCTTGAGGGAGGGGGTGTGGCCTGGTGGGGTGGGCATGGGGCGGCCATATTGGGTGTGGCCATCGTGGGTGGGGTCATGGTGGGTGTGGCTGTGGGGGGAGCCATATTGGGTGTGGCCACCTGGGGGCGGCCATCTTGGGTGCATCCCTGGGGGCAGCCATCTTGGGCGTGTCCATAGGGGAGGGTCCCTCTGGGCAGCCATCTTGGGTGTGGTCATTGTGGGAGCCATATTGGGTGTGGCCACCTGGTGGCAGCCATCTTGGGCGTGGCTACCGTGGTGGTGGCCATCTTGGGTGTGTCTCTGGGGGCAGCCATCTTGGGTGTGGCCATGGGGGGAACCATATTGGGTGTGGCCACCTGGGGGCGGCCATCTTGGGCGTGTCCCCCCTGGTGGCAGCCATATTGGGTGTGGCCACCTGGGGGCGGCCATCTTGGGTGCGTCCCTGGGGGCAGCCATCTTGGGCGTGTCCCCCCTGGGAGCAGCCATCTTGGGTGTGTCCCCCCTGGGGGCGGCCATCTTGTGTTTCCCCCCGCAGGTGTACGTGGTGCCGCAGGCGGCCATCTTGCCGGGCCACGGCCGGGGGGCGCTGCTGGCCAACGGGCGCGGTTACGGCTCGGGGCTGCTGGGGCTGCTGGGGCTGGGGGCCGCCGCCCCCCCCGCCGCCCGCGCCGCCCCCCTGGGCCCCGCCGGGCTCCTGCTGGCCCTGCTGGGGCTGCAGGCGGGCGCCCTGCGAGCCGCCCTGCCGGGGGCGCGCCCCACGTGAGTCCCTCCCCTTTCCCCCTATTTATGCAGATATATGCAAATTAATGCAGATTTATGCAAATGATGCCCTGCCCCACAGGCTCTGCCTCCCGCAGCCCCCCGGGGGCCAGCTCCAGCCCTGCCCCTCTCCGCGCCGGGGGGACAACGGCAGCGCCGCCCCGCTCCTCCCCGCCGTGCCGGGGCCCAGCGCCCGCCTGCTGGCCCGTGAGTGTCCCCCACGGGGGGCGGCACCGGGGACACCCCCACAGAGCCCCCCGACCCTAAATCCCGCCCCATATCCCACCCCACAGGCAACCTGTGGCCCCCCGACCCACCCCTCGGTGACGCCGCCGCCACCTTCGGGCTCCTGCTGGGGCTCAGCCTCCCCACGGCCTCCGGTGGGTCTGACAGCCCTATAAGCGCCCCCTCCCCGGCCCTGTAAGCTTTATAGGGTGGATGTGACCCGAAATGTGTCCCCGCAGGGGTGCTGTGGGGCTGCAGCCACGCCGGGGAGCTGCGCGACGCCGCCCGCTCCATCCCCGCCGGCAGCGTCGGGGCCGCCGTGGGCAGCGCCTTGGGGTGCATCCGGGACCCTAAATGGGGAAAAGGGGACCCTAAAATGTGGAAAGGGGAGCCTAAAATGGGGAAAAAGGGGGCCTAAAATGGGGAAAAGGGGGGCCTAAAGGGGAAAATGGGAGCCTAAAATTGGGAAAAGGGGGCCCTAAAATGGGGTTGGGGTGCCCTAAAATGGGGGTGTTGGGGATAAAATGGGGGAAGGGGGCCCTGAAATGGGGCTGGGGGCCCTAAAATGGGAAAAAGGGACCCTAAAATGTAGAAAAGGGACCCTAAAGGGGAAAAAGGGACCCTAAAATGGGGGTGAGGGGGGATAAAATGGGGGAAGGGGACTCCAAAACGTGTGAAGGGGACTCAAAAATGTGGGAAGGGACCCCAAAATGTGGGGGGAGGGCCCTAAAACGCTGGGGGGGACCCCGAGCTGCTTTTGTGGGGTGGGTTTTTGGGGCCGGGCGCCCGTTTTTGGGGGGTTTCTTTCCTTGACAGCGCAGACCTGAGCGCGGCCCTGCTGCTGGGGGCCTGCGTGGAGGGGCAGCTGCTGCGAGACAAGTGGGTACCCCCGACCCCAAATGGCCCCAAATAGCCCCAAATGGCCCCAAAGTCCCTACGGGGGTCCCCAGGGGGTCCCCCTGTCCCTATAGGGTCCCCAGGGTCCCCCCCATGTCCTCACGGTGTCCCTCTCGGTGTCCCCATCCCTTTGGGGGTGTCCCCCCCCTCACTGCCCTGTCCCTACAAATGGCCCCATGGCCCTATAGCATGTCCCCATGTCCCGATATCAGCCCTATTGATGTCCCCATGGCCCTATAGCGTGTCCCCATGGCCCCAAATCACCCCATACCCTGTCCCCATGCCCCTATATGACCCCAAACCCTACCCCCACACCCCCAAATCACCCCATCCCCTACCCCCACGCCCCATATCGTGTCCCCCGTCCCCCCCAGGTTCGGCTCGTCGCTGCGGGGCCGCCCGGTGCTGGCGGCGCTGTCGTGGCCGTCCCCGTGGCTGCCCCTGGCGGGGGCGCTGCTGGCGGCGGGGGGCGCGGGGCTGCAGGCGCTGGCGGGAGGCTCGCGGCTGCTGCGGGGCCTGGCCCGGGCCCGAGCCCTCCCCCTGCCCCCCGTGAGTGGCTCCTCCCCCTCCCCGTGACGTCACCCGGCGCGGTGATGACGTCATCGTGACGTCACCGCTGATGTCACAGGCACTGGGGCGCGGCGAGCTGTGGCCGCTGGCGGTGACGGCGGCGGTGGCGGAGCTGGGAGTGCTGCTGGGCTCCATCGACCTGGTGGCGCCCGTCCTGTCCGTGTGGGTGCCCCCTCCCCGTCCTTCTGACGTCATCGCGGTGACGTCACGGCCCCCCCCGTGACGTCATCGCCCCCCCCAGGTTCTCGCTCACCGCCTACCTGTGCCTCAACCTGGCCTGCGCCATGCAGGGGCTGCTGACGGCGCCCGGCTGGAACCCCCGCTGCCGCCTCTACCACTGGTGAGACGCCGCCCGAAACGGCCCCAAAATGGCCCCACAGTGTCCCCAAAGTGTCCCCAAAGTGTCCCCAAAGTGTCCCCAAAATGGCCCCAAAGTGTCCCCCAAACGGCCCCAAAGTGTCCCCAGAGTGTCCCCAAAATATCCCCCAAATACCCCCCAAATATCCCCAAGGTGTCCCCAAAATATCCCCAAAACATCCCCAGAATACCCCCAAAATATCCCTCAAATATCCCCAAAATGTCCCCAAAATATCCCCACGATGTCCTGAAATTGTACTCAAACTGACCCCAAGTGTCCCCAACGCGTCCCCAACGTCCCAGATGACCCAACATGTCCCCAGTGTCCCCAAAACGTCCCCAAAATGTCCCCAAAGTGTCCCCAACATCCCCACTGTCCCCACCGTGTCCCCGCTGTCCCAGGGCCGTGTCTCTGGCGGGCGCGGGGCTGTGCCTGGCTCTGATGTTCGCCACGTGCTGGTTCTACGCGCTGCCGGCGCTGGGCATGGCGGGCATGGCCTACACCTACGCCGACCTGCAGGGGTGAGCCGCGGCCCTCGGGGCCCCTCCTGTCCTTTTTGGGCCCAATTTGGTCCCTTTTGGGTCCCCCGTTGTCCCCTTTGGGTCCCGTTCCGTCCCCTCAGGCCGCCATTTTGTCCCCCTTGGCCGCCATTTTGTGTCCCCTTTTTGCTCCCATTCTGTCCCCTTTTTGGTCCCATTTTTCCCTCTTTTCGCCCCATTTCCCCCCTTTTCGCCCCATTTTCCCCCCTCCGGACACCATTTCCCCCCATGCCATTCCCCCTTCCCTCTCCTTCTCCCACCCCAAATCCCCTATAACTCTCCCAACCTCCCAATTTCCCCCCAAATAACCCCCAACCCCTCCGAAACCCTGTTATTTCCCCCCAAACCCTCTTATTTCTCCCCATAGCCCCATTATTTCCCCCATAACCCCCTTATAACTGACTTAAACCCCAATATTTTCCCCCAAACCCCATTATCTCCCCCCTTAACCTCATTATCTCCCCCATAACCCCATTATTTCCCACGTAACCCTATTATAACCCCCTAAAACCCCATTATCTTCCCCCGTAACCCCATTACTCCCCCCCCAACCCCTCCGTAACCCCCTCACCTCCCCCCAAATCCCCGACCTGACCCCAAAACCCCCAAACTGACCCCCAAATCCCCCCCCAGAGCCCCCTCGGAGTGGGGTGAAGGCTTCCGCTCCCTGCCCCTAAGCGCCGCGCTGGCGGCCCTACGGCACCTGGAGCAGCGCCCGCCGCGGCGGTGAGTGGGGTCGGGCTATGGGGTCGGGTTATAGGGTCGGGCTATAGGGTCAGGTTATAGGGTCAGGTTATAGGGTCGTGTTATAGGGTCGGGCTATAGGGTCGGCCCCCTCCGGCCCTATATCCCGGCCCCAAACGCTTTTGGGGTCCCGCAGGCCCCAGCTGCTGGTGCTGCTGAAGCTGGACGCCGAGCTGCGGGTCACCCAGCCCCAGCTGCTGGCCCTGGCCGCCCAGTTGCGAGCCGCCGGCGGGCTGACGGTGGCCGCCACCGTGCTGCCCGGGGACGTGCTGCAGGCCAGGGAGCAGGTCCGGGCCGCTGAGCAGGTAGGGGGGCAGGGGACCCCAGAAAGAGCCCCGAAATCCCATAAAAACCCACAAAATAGCATAAAAACCCATAAAATCCTATAGAATCCCAGAAAAAACTTATAGAACCCCATGAAATCCCATAGAACCCCATAAAACCCCATAAAATCCTATAAAAATCTAGAGAATCCCATGAAATCCCGTAAAAACGCAAGAAATCCCATAAAAACCCCTTAAAACCCCATAAAATCCCATGAAACCCCAACAGTGCCCCATAGTACCCCCTAGTGACCCCATATCCCCCCATAACCCCCCTTACTGACCCCATAACCCCCTCTACCGCCCCCCCACCGCCCCCCTAACCCCCCCTAACCCCCCATAGGACCCCCTAACCCCCCGTACTGACCCCATAACCCCCCCTAATCCCCCCTATCCCCCCCAGGCTCTGCGGGGGGCTCTGGCGGGGGCTCGCTGCGGGGGCTTCGTGCAGGTGCTGGCGGCCGGGCGGGCGCGGGAGGGGCTGGCGGCGCTGGTGCAGGGCTGCGGCCTGGGGGCTCTGCGCCCCGACACCGTGCTGCTGGGCTGGCCCCGGGGGTGGCGCCGCAGAGACGACCCCGCTGCCGCACGGGACTTCGTGGGTACGGGGGGGATGGGGGGTTGGGGGGGTATATGGGGTTATGGGGGAATTTAATGAGGTTATATGGGGTTATATGGGGTTATATGGGGTTATGGGGTGGGGATGGGGGCTTTGGGGGGTTATCATGGGGTCCTGGGGGGGTTGGGGGAGGTTGAGGGGGGGTTATATGGGGTTATAAGGGGGATTTGGGGGGATTTAATGGGGTTATATGGGGTTATGGGGGGTTATGGGGGGTTATAGGGTGAGAAGGGGGGGATTTTGGGGGTTACATGGGGTTATATTGGGGTCATGGGGGATTTGGGGGGTTATGGGGTGGGAATGGGGGGATTTGGGGGCTTACATGGGGTTATAATGGGGTTATGGGGTGGTTTTGGGGGCTTGGGGGGGGTTGGGGGGTTATATTGGGGTTCTGATGGGGTTATATTGGGGTTATGGCGGGTTTGGGGGCAGTGTGCGGTGATGGGGGGATTTCTGGGAGTCTGGGGGGTCTCGAACAGCTTGGGGGTCTCTCTGTGGGGTCAGCGGGGCCTTATAGGGCCGGGGTCCTTGCCCCCAGAGCTGCTGCGGGTGGCGGCGGCCGGCGGCCGGGCCCTGCTGGTGGCCAAGGGGCCGCTGGGGGCCGGGGCGCCGGGGGGGTCCCTGGACGTCTGGTGGGTGGTGGGCGACGGGCGCCTGCTCACCCTGCTGCCCCTGCTGCTGCGCCAGCACCCGGTGCGTGGGGCTTTGGGGGTTTTTGGGGGGTTTATGGGGTTTTGGGGGAGGTTTATGGGGTTTTGGGGGTCTTGGGAGTGGGTTATGGGGTGGTATATTGGGGGTTAGGGGTGGTACACTGGTGGTTTGGGGGGGGTTTATGGGGGCTTTGGGGGGTTTATAGGGGGAATATGGGGTGGTGTTGGGGGGATACGGGCGGTTATGGGGTGGGTTATGGGGTTTTGAGGGGGTTTATGTGTTGTTTGGGGTGGTTTATGGGGTTCTGGGGTGTTTTGGGGTTTTGTGGGAGGTTTTTGTTTTTTTTTGGGGTGGTTTATGGGGTTTTTGGGGTGTTTTATGTTTTTTTTGGGGTGTTTTATGTTTTTTTGGGGGTGTTTTATGGGGTTATGGGGTGGTTTATGGGGTTTTTGGGGTGTTTTATGGGGTTTTGGGGTGGTTTATGGGGTTTTTGGGGTGTTTTATGGGGTTTTGGGGTGGTTTATGGGGTTTTTGGGGTGTTTTATGGGGTTCTGGGGTGGTTTATGGGGTTTTGGGGTGTTTTATGGGGTTATGGGGTGTTTTATGGGGTTTTGGGGTGGTTTACGGGGTGGTCAGGGGGTGCCGTATCGTTGTTTTGGGTCACTTTATGCGGATTAGAGGTGTTCCTACGGCTCCCTCTGTATCCGCACGGCTCCGTATGGTGCCCCCGCGTAATCACGTCTTCTCTTTTTGGGTTCGATCCCCCTCTTTTTGGGGTTCCCCCCCCCAAGGCGTGGCGGGGCTGCCCCCTGCGGCTGTTCGCGGTGGCGCTGCTGGAGGACAACAGCCTGGCCCTGGGCCGCCTGCTGCAGGCCTTCGCCCAGCGCCTGCGGCTGCCGGCCCGCACCGAGGTGGTGGAGCTGGTGAGTGGCCCCTGCCCCTGCCCCTGACGTCGCCGTGACGTCACTGATGACGTCATCACGACGCCGCAGCACGACAGCGAGGTCTCCGCCTACACCTACGAGCGCACCCTGATGATGGAGCAGCGCTCCCGGATGCTGCGCCACATGCGGCTGGCGCGCCAGGTGACGTCACCAGGCCCCGCCCCCCACAAGCCACGCCCCTTCCCTCTAGCCACGCCCCTCGTGCTGACGTCATCTCCCGCCCCCCCAGGCCTGGCACGGCTCCGCCCCCCCCAGCGGAGGGGAGGAGGAGGAGGCGGGGACAGGGGGCGGCCCCCGGGCGGGCCCCAGCCCGTGAGTGGGACTGGGAGGGACTGGGATATACTGGGAGGGGACTGGGAGGGGGTATGTGGGAGCTGGGAGGGACTGGGAGGGACTGGGATGAACTGGGAGGGGACTGGGAGGGGGTATGTGGGAGCTGGGAGGGACTGGGATGGACTGGGATATACTGGGAGGGGACTGGGAGGGGGTATGTGGGAGCTGGGAGGGACTGGGAGGGACTGGGATATACTGGGAGGGGACTGGGAGGGGGTATGTGGGAGCTGGGAGGGACTGGGAGGAACTGGGATGAACTGGGAGGAGATATGGGGGCACTGGGATATACTGGGAGGAGCCTGGGGGACACTGGCTGGCACTAGGGGGGCTACTGGGCCATACTGGGAGGCACTGGGCCAGACTGGAAACAGACTGGGGTGTCCTGCGAGGGGAGCTGGGAGGGACTGGGAGGGACTGGGAGGCACTGGGGCGGGCCCGGGGGGGGCGTTCCCGGGCCCGTAGCGACCCATACTGGTCGGTACTGGTCGGTACTGGTCCGTACTGGTCCGTACTGGTCGGTACTGGTCGGTACTGGTCCGTACTGGTCCCGCAGCACCAACGTGCGGCGCATGCACGCGGCCGAGCGGCTGAACGAGGCCATGGGGCGGCGCTCGGCGGGGGCGCGCCTGGTGCTGCTGGACCTGCCGGCCCCGCCCCCCGCCTCGCCCCGCCCCCGTGACGACAACTGTATCCATGGCAACGGCGCGGCGTCCCTAGCAACGGGGGCAGATTTCACCACCGCGGCCCTAGCGACGCCCCTGGCAACGGAGGCGGCGTCCGTAGCAACGGGGGGATGGCGGGAGGCGTTGCCATGGAAACAGGGGGCGGGGCGTAGCCATGGTGACGGGTGATTGACAGCGCTGCCATAGCGACGGGGGAATGGGGGAAAATGAAGGGAAATCGGGCAAAAAAAAAAGGGGATAAAGGGATGGGAGGGGGGAAGTGACACAGGAATGGGGTTGAATAGGGTGGGAAGAGGGAAATGAAAGCGAAAAGGGGGTGGGAAAAGGGGAAATGGGGGAAAAACAAGGGAAAAGGGAAAATGGGGCAAAAAGCGGCGGTTTTGGGGTTTTCCTTAACGCGCGGCAGATGTGGAGTTCCTGGAGGTGCTGACAGAGGGGCTGGGCCCCGTGCTGCTGGTGCGGGGCGGCGACTAGCCCAGTATGGACCAGTAGAAACTGGTACGGAACCAGTATGGAATCAGTGTGCACCAGTATGAACCAGTACGCACCAGTAAGTGCCCAGCATCGCACCGAGCGGCCTCCCAGTATGGGCTGCGCTGCTCCCAGTATGGCTCCGCCACTCCCAGTACGAGCACGGCACCAATAAACCAGTTCCTACGCCTCGGCCTCCCGACTCCTTCTTGGGGGGTTGCACCCGGGCACTGAACACCCCAAAACCCCCCAAACTACCCCCAAAAAAACTCAAAAACCACCCCAAAAACCCCCAAACCCACCCCCCCTCAAAAAAAACCACCCCAAAAAAACCAAAACCACCCCCAAAAAAGCACGAAACCACCCTGAAATCACCCCAAACCACCCTCGTAGCATCCTGAAATCCCACAGACCCCAAAACCCCAGAAACTACCCCAGAACCACCTGCAACCAGCCCCAACCCCCGCAAAGCCCTACAAAACACCCCAAAACACCCCAAAAGACCCCAAATCCTCCCAAAACGACCCCAAAACCTTACAACCCCCCGAAGACCCCCCAAAACTCCCGAAATGACCCCAAAACCCCCCAGACAACCCCAAAACCCCCAGAAGATGCCTGAACTCCCCCAAACCGCCCCGAAAGACCCAAAACCCCCAGAAATGACCCCAAAATCTCCGCCGCCATCACCGCCTTTATTGGGGTCACAGGATGAGGCCCCCCCCGGTCAGCTCCAGGCGCTGTGGGGACGGAATGGGGGGAGGGTGAGACCCTTTTTTTAGGGTTTTCAACCCATTTTGGTGTTCGGAACCCATTTTTGGGGTTTTTGACCCATTTTTGAGGGATTTAAACCCCCTTTTTTTGTATTGCAGTGTTTTTATGTTTTTTTCAACCAGGTTTTGGGGTTTTTAACCCCTTTGTTTTGGGGTTCCAACCCAGTTTTGGAGGAGTTTAACCGTTTTGGGGGATTTTAACCCTTTTTTCCAGATTTAACCCCATTTCAGGGCTTTTAACCCCAGGTGTTGGGGCTTTAACCCCCGTTTGGGGTTTTTAACCCCGCTTTTTGGGGTTTCAGGACTCTTTTTTGCTTTTAACGCTATTTTTTAGGGCTTTAACCCTGTTGAGGTTTAAAGCCCGTTGTTTTTAAAATGTTTGACCCCATTTTCTGGTTTTCAGCCCCATTTTTTGTCCTCCCAACCCCCTTTTTCGGGATTTGAACCCCATTTTTTGTTTTCTAACCCCATTTTTTCCTTTTCCAGCCCCGTTTTTCACCGTCCCGCCCCCATTTTCGCCTTTTCCCCGTACCTGCGGGGGCGCGACGAAGGCGAGCCAGTCGGAGGCGTGCGTGGGCAGCAGCCCCATGGCCTGGCACTTGTAGAGGGCGAGCGCCAGCCCCAGCCCGTTGCCCACCAGGAACACCAAACCCTGCAGCAGCCGCGCGCTCGAGCTCTCCAGCAGCTTCAGGGCTGCGGGGGGGAAACCAGTCAGAGGGGAGCACTGGGAGCACTGGGAGCGCGGGGAGGGGCCGGGCTTACTGGTGGACAGGGAGAGCAGCGCCTGCAGCGGGCGCCAGCCCATCATGCCCACCATCATGGCCGGGAAGATGCTGATGGTGTTGCCGGCCATGTACATGATGAACAGGTTCATGGGGATCTGCTTCAGCGGGCCCAGCGCCACGTCCCAGCAGCGCTGCGGGGAGAAAAAGGGGAGAAATGGGGAAAAATGAGGGGAATGGGGAAAAACGAGGGGTGCGAGGGGTGATGGGGGGTAATGGGGGGATAAAGGGGGATAAAGGGGGAAAGAGGGGGAAAAAAGGAGAGGAAAAAGGGGGAAAAGGGCTATAAAAAGGGGTGGAAAATGGGGGAAACTGAGAGAAAAAGGGAAAAAAGGGAGGCAAATGGGGGAAAAGGGGATACAAGGGGAAGAAAATGGGGGAAAATGGGGGGAAAAGAGGAGGAAAAATAAGGAAAACTGGGGAAAAAGGGGATAAAACAGAAAGAAAATGGGGAAAAAGGGGGCAAAATGGGGAAAGGGGGAAGAAACGGGGAAGAACAAGGAGGAAAATGGGGGGAAAATGGAAAATTGGGAGGCAAATGGGGGAAAAGGGGAGGAAAATTGGGGAAAAAGGGGAAAAACGGGGGGCAGGGCCCCACCTTCTCCACCAGGATGCGGTCGCTCTCGTGGACGCCGCCCTCCCCCAGCTGCCGCTCCGAGAACCCCACGGGGCCGCGGCTCTCGGGGGCTCCGCGGGGGCTGGGGGGGGACGGGACCCCCGGGTGACCCCCTCAGGACCCCCCCAAAACCCCCAGGACCCTCCCAAAACCCCCCCAAGACCCCTCAGGAGGCCCCCAGTTCCCCCCAGCCCCCCCCCAAACCCCCTCAAGACCCTGCAAGCCCCCTCAGAACCCCCCCAAATCCGCACAAGACCCCCACAAAACCCCCCCAGCCCCTCTCACGACCCCCCAGAACATCCCCAAGCCCCCCAAATTGCCCCTAAAACCCCTCAGAACCCCCCCCAAAACACCTCAGGACCCCCTCAGCCCCCGCAATCCCCTCAAAACCCCCCAGGACTCCCCCCAAACCCCCCCAAAAACCCCCCAAAACCCTCCTAAATCCCCTCAGGACCCCCCAACCCCCCCCCCAATTTCCCCCAGGCCCCCTCAGACCCTCCCAACCCCCCAAAACACCTTAGGACCCCCCTAAATCCCCACAAGTCCCCCCCAGCCCCCCCAGGACGTCCCCAAGCCCCCCAAATCGCCCCTAAAACCCCTCAGAACCCCCCCAAAACACCTCAGGACCCCCTCAGCCCCCGCAATCCCCTCAAAACCCCCTCAGGAAGCCCCAACCCCCCCCAGGCCAACACAGGATCCCCCAAGACCTGCTCAAACCCCCCAATTCCCCCGAATTTCCATCAAAATACCCCCCAAAAAGCACGCCCGGGCCCTCACCGCCCCGCCGGGGGCGTCCCCAGCTCGAGCGCCCACTTGAAGCGTCTCGGCCTGACCGCGGCGGCCGCCATTTTGTGCGGGCCGGAAGTGGGGGCGGGCCTTAAATAGACCAGCGCCGCGTCACGTGACGCGGGAGGGGCGGTGATTGGACGGCGGGAGGCGGACGTGCGGCACCTAGCAACGCCATAGCAACGAGGGGGAAAAACGGGCCTGCAGGGTCCTAAAGGGAGCCGAAAGTTCCCCAAAAAGGCGTTAAATGAATTAAAAAAACGAATAAAAAAACCGCGTGTCTGTCCAAACGGGTCGGGTGTTACTGGGAGTGCTGGGAAGTGTAGTTTTCGAACACTCGGCCTCTGATTGGTCAGGCCGGTTCTCCGGGGAATGCTGGTAGGTGTAGTTTTCCGGCACCGGGCTTCCGGGAGGACATGTTGAGTGCCCAGAGCATGCCGGGAGATGTAGTTCTCGGACTCTGGACTTCCGGGAGGCCATATTAAGTGTTCGAAGCATTGTGGGAGATGTAGTTCTCAGACTCTGAACTTCCGGGAAACCATGTTTGGTGCCCAAAGCATGCCGGGAGATGTAGTTCTCGGACTCCGGACTTCCGGGAGGCCATGTTGAATGCCCTAATCACAAATCACAAATACAAAAAAAAAAAGAGGAGCAGGAATAGAAGGTGGCCAAAAAAATCACAAATATAAAAAAAAAAAGAGCATGAGGAGGAGGAGGTGGCCAAAAATATCACCAATACAAAAAAAAAAAAAAAGGAGGAGGAGGAAAAGGTGGCCAAAAAAATCACAAATACAAAAAAAAAAAGAGGAGAAGGAGGTGGCCAAAAAATCACAAATACGAAAAAAAAGAGGATGAGGAGGAGGAGGTGGCCAAAAAAGTCACAAATACAAAAAAATAAAAAACAGGAGGAGGAGGAGGAGGGTTAGGGTTAGGGTTAGGGTTCTTGTTAGGGTTCGGGTTCGGGTTCGGGTAAGGGTTCAGGTTCAGGTTAGGGTTCGGGTTCGGGTGTAAGGTTTAGGGTTAGGGGTTAGGTTAAGGGTTGGTTTAGGGTTAGGGTTAGGGTTATGGTCAGGGCGTTAGGTTTAGGGATAGGGTTAGGCTTAGGGTTCATTAGGGTTAAGGTTAGGGCTTAGGGTTATGGTTAGGGGGTTAGGGTTAGGGTTGGGGGATTAGGTTTATGATTAGGGGTTAGGGTTAGGGTTAGGGGTAGTGTTAGGGTTAGGGTTAGGTTTTGGGTTAGGGTTAGGGTTAGAGGGTTAGGCTTAGGGTTAGTCTTAGGGGTAGGGTTAGGGTTAGGGTCAGGGTCAGAGTCAGGGTAAGGGTACTGAGATCCTCTCCTGAGCCTATGTTATTTTCCAACGATTGATTCACGGTTTTAATGTTTCAGGAGTAGGGCACTAGGGTTGGGTTTCAGGGTAAGTATTCTCAGGGTTTATGTTTAGGATTTTAAGTTGTTTAGGTTTGGATTTTTAACGGTCAGTATTTTGGGGTTTTGGCGGTTAAGGTTTTAAGTTTTTCAGTGTTAGCGTGTTAGGGTTTTAGAGTTTATGGGTTGTAGTGTTGAAAGTTTTTTTAGGGTTAGGGTCTTAGGGTTTTCTTTTTGGTCAATTATTTAGGGTTTTAAAATTTTATTTTTATTTATTTATTTATTTATTTTTTCAGGTTAGGTTCTCCAGGGTTAGGGTTTTGAGTGTCCTATTTTTTTGAGTTAGGGTTTTGAGCATCTTAATATTTTGTGTTAGTGCTTTGAGCGTCTTATTTTTTTGGATTAGTTTTTGGAGTGTCCTCAGTTTTTGGGTTTAGGTTTTGAGAGTCCTATTTTTTGGGCTTGGGATTTGAACGTCTTAATTTATTGGGTTAGGAGTTTTAGGCATAGGTCTTCAGGTGTTTATTGTGGTAAATATTTTGGGTTATGTCTGTAGGGTTTTCGAGGATTTTTAGGGTTAGGGCTTGAAGCTTTTTTGTAAAGGCGGTAAGCGCTAGGGTTACAGTGAGTGCTGGTAAATGTAATTCTCTAAAACTCGGCCCGTGATTGGCTATGCCGGCTGTCCAAGGAATGCTGGTAAATATAGTTTTCCAGCACCAGGCTTCCGGGAGGCCATGTTGGGTGCCCAGAGCATGCCTGGAAATGCAGGGTTAGGGTTAGGGTTAGGGTTAGGGCACATTTTAGCGCGGTGCAGCCCGGACACATTTTAGCGCGACGCCGCCCGGACACATTTAAGCGCGACGCCGCCTGGACACATTTTAGCGGGGCGCCCCCGGACACATTTAAGCGCAACACCGCCCGGACACAGTTAAGCGCGGCTCAGCCGCCCGGACACATTTTAGCGGGGCTCACCGAGGGGCGGTCCATGGGGCTTGGGGGGAACACGGGGGGGGGGGGGAGAGAACAAAATGAGGGGGGAACCAAGTGTGCGGGGTACTGTTTCCGGGGGGACACATTTGTGGGGCGCACCGGGGGGGGGGAAAACAAAATGAGGGGGGAACCAAGTGTGCGGGGCGCTGTTTCCGGGGGGACATATTTGTGGGGCGCACCGAGGGGGGAACCAAAATGAGGGGGGAACCAAGTGTGCGGGGTACTGTTTCCGGGGGGACATATTTATGGGGTGCACCGGGGGGGGGAACCAAAATGAGGGAGGAACCAAGTGTGCGGGGCGCTGTTTCCGGGGGGACATATTTGTGGGGCTCACGGGGGGGGAACCAAAATGAGGGGGGAACCAAGTGTGCGGGGTTTTGTTTCCGGGGGGACCCATTTGTGGGGCGCACCAGGGGGGGGGAACCAAAATGAGGGGGGAACCAAGTGTGCGGGGTTTAGTTTCCGGGGGGACCCATTTGTGTGGCGCACCGGGGGGGGACCAATATGAGGGGGGAACCAAGTGTGCGGGGTTTTGTTTCCGGGGGGACCCATTTGTGGGGCGCACCGGCGGGGGAACCAAAATGAGGGGGGAACCAAGTGTGCGGGGTTTTGTTTCCGGGGGGACCCATTTGTGGGGCGCACCGGGGGGGGAACCAAAATGAGTTGGGGGGGGAACCAAAATGAGAATGGGGGTCCATGGGGTTAGGGTTAGGGTTAGGGTTAGATCCGTTAGGGTTAGGGGGTTAGGGTTGGGGTTTGGGGGTTAGGGTTGGGGGTTTAGGGTTGGGGGTTAGGGGGTTGGGGGATTAGGGGGTTTGGGGGTTGGGGTTGGGTACTTGGGGGGTTAGGGTTAGAGTGTTAGGGTTAGATCTGTTAGGGTTGGGGGGTCGGGGTTTAGGGTTGGGGGTTTAGGGTTGGGGGTTAGGGGGTTGGGGGGTTAGGGTTAGGGGGTTTGGGGGTTGGGGTTGGGTACTTGGGGGGTTAGGTGTTGGGGGGTTAGAGGATTAGGGTTAGGGTTAGATCTATTAGGGTTGGGGGGTTAGGGTTAGATCCGTTAGGGTTAGGGGGTTAGGGTTGGGGGGTTAGGGGGTTGGGGGGTTAGGGTTAGAGGGTTAGGGTTAGGGTTAGATCCGTTAGGGTTAGGGGGTTAGGGTTGTTGGGTTAGGGTGTTGGGGGGTTAGGGTTAGAGGGTTAGATCTGTTAGGGTTAGGGGGTTAGGGGGTTTGGGCGTTAGGGTTAGAGGATTAGGGTTAGATCCGTTAGGGTTAGGGGGTTAGGGGGTTGGGGGGGTTAGGGTTAGAGGGTTAGGGTTAGGCTTAGATCTGTTAGGGTTAGGGGGTTAGGGGGGGGGGAACCAAAATGAGGCGGGAACCAAGTGTGCGGGGTGCTGTTTCCGGGGGGACACATTTGTGGGGCGCACCGGGGGGGGAACAAAATGAGGGGGGAACCAAGTGTGCGGGGTTTTGTTTCCGGGGGGACACAGTTGTGGGCCCCACCGGGGTGGGAATCAAAATGAGGTGGGAACAAAGTGTGCGGGGTTTTGTTTCCGGCGGGACCCATTTGTGGGGCGCACCGGGGAAGGGAACCAAAATGAGGTGGGAACCAAGTGTGCGGGGTTTTGTTTCCGGGGGGACCCATTTGTGGGGCGCACCGGGGGGGAACCAAAATGAGGGGGGAACCAAGTGTGCGGGGTTTTGTTTCCGGGGGGACCCATTTGTGGGCCGCACCGGGGGGGGAACCAAAATGAGGGGGGAACCAAGTGTGCGGGGTTTTGTTTCCGGGGGGACCCATTTGTGGGGCGCACCGGGGGGGGGGAACCAAAATGAGGGGGGAACCAAGTGTGCGGGGTTTTGTTTCCGGGGGGACCCATTTGTGGGGCGCACCGGGGGGGGGAACCAAAATGAGGGGGGAACCAAGTGTGCGGGGTTTTGTTTCCGGGGGGACCCATTTGTGGGGCGCACCGGGGGGGGAACCAAAATGAGGGGGGAACCAAGTGTGCGGGGTTTTGTTTCCGGGGGGACACATTTGTGGTGCGCACCGGGGGTGAAACAAAATGAGGGGGGAACCAAGTGTGCGGGGTTTTGTTTCCGGGGGGACACATTTGTGGGGCGCACCGGGGTGGGAACCAAAATGATTTGGGGGGGGAACCAAAATGAGAATGGGGGTCCATGGGGTTAGGGTTAGGGTTAGGGTTAGATCCGTTAGGGTTAGGGGGTTAGGGTTGGGGTTTGGGGGTTAGGGTTGGGGGTTTAGGGTTGGGGGTTAGGGGGTTGGGGGATTAGGGGGTTTGGGGGTTGGGGTTGGGTACTTGGGGGGTTAGGGTTAGAGTGTTAGGGTTAGATCTGTTAGGGTTGGGGGGTCGGGGTTTAGGGTTGGGGGTTTAGGGTTGGGGGTTAGGGGTTTGGGGGGTTAGGGTTAGGGGGTTTGGGGGTTGGGGTTGGGTACTTGGGGGGTTAGGTGTTGGGGGGTTAGGGTTAGAGGATTAGGGTTAGGGTTAGATCTATTAGGGTTGGGGGGTTAGGGTTAGATCCGTTAGGGTTAGGGGGTTAGGGTTGGGGGGTTAGGGGGTTGGGGGGTTAGGGTTAGAGGGTTAGGGTTTGATCCGTTAGGGTTAGGGGGTTAGGGTTGGGGAGTCGGGGGTTAGGGTTGGGGGGTTAGGGTTAGAGGGTTAGGGTTAGGGTTAGATCGGTTGGGGGGTCGGGGGTTAGGGTTGGGGGGTTAGGGGGTTGGGGGGTTAGGGTTAGAGGGTTAGGGTTAGGGTTAGATCCGTTAGGGTTAGGGGGTTATGGTTGGGGGGTCGGGGGTTAGGGTTGGGGGGTTAGGGTTAGGGGGTTTGGGGGTTGGGGTTGGGTACTTGTGGCCCGCGGGGCGCCCGGTGGCCCTACCGGCGTCACCAGCGGCCACCTTGGGGTCAACGGCGGCGGTTTTGGGGTCAACGGCAGCGGTTTTGGGGTTTCGGTCTGGGGGGTGCTGACATGCCCCTCCCCGCACCCCCCCAGGCATCCTGGCCCTGCAGCTGCCCCCGGGGGGGCTCGACGCCGAGTCCTACAGGTGAGAACCAGTCCCCTCCGCCACCTAAATGCGCCCCCAACCCCCAAAATGCCCCCAGACCCCCCCCAAATTGACCCCCCCCAATTTATTCCCCCCCCTCCAGCGCTTGCCTCCACCTGGCCGAGATGCAGCATCGGGTGCGGAAGGCGCTGGCAGAGTGCGAGCGGCTGCTGCGGGCACGGGTAGGACGGGGGGGGAGACAAAATGGGGGGGGGCACCAAGGGGGGGGGGGGTCCATGGGGCTAGGGGGGACCCCAAGGATGGGGCGGGGGGGGGGGGAACCAAAATGAGGCGGGAACCAAGTGTGCGGGGTGCTGTTTCCGGGGGAACACATTTGTGGGGCGCACCGGGGGGGGACCAAAATGAGGGGGGAACCAAGTGTGCGGGGTTTTGTTTCCGGGGGGACACAGTTGTGGGCCCCACCAGGGTGGGAATCAAAATGAGGTGGGAACAAAGTGTGCGGGGTTTTGTTTCCGGCGGGACCCATTTGTGGGGCGCACCGGGGGGGGGGAACCAAAATGAGGGGGGAACCAAGTGTGCGGGGTTTTGTTTCCGGGGGGACCCATTTGTGGGGCGCACCGGGGGGGGGAACCAAAATGAGGGGGGAACCAAGTGTGCGGGGTTTTGTTTCCGGGGGGACCCATTTGTGGGGCGCACCGGGGGGGGGAACCAAAATGAGGGGGGAACCAAGTGTGCGGGGTTTTGTTTCCGGGGGGACCCATTTGTGGGGCGCACCGGGGGGGGGAACCAAAATGAGGGGGGAACCAAGTGTGCGGGATTTTGTTTCCGGGGGGACCCATTTGTGGGGCGCACCGGGGGGGGAACCAAAATGAGGGGGGAACCAAGTGTGCGGGGTTTTGTTTCCGGGGGGACCCATTTGTGGGGCGCACCGGGGGGGGAACCAAAATGAGGGGGGAACCAAGTGTGCGGGATTTTGTTTCCGGGGGGACCCATTTGTGGGGCGCACCGGGGGAGGGAACCAAAATGAGGGGGGAACCAAGTGTGCGGGGTTTTGTTTCCGGGGGGACCCATTTGTGGGGCGCACCGGGGGGGGGGAACCAAAATGAGGGGGGAACCAAGTGTGCGGGGTTTTGTTTCCGGGGGGACCCATTTGTGGGGCGCACCGGGGGGGAACCAAAATGAGGGGGGAACCAAGTGTGCGGGGTTTTGTTTCCGGGGGGACCCATTTGTGGGGCGCACCGGGGGGGGGAACTAAAATGATTTGGGGGGGGGAACCAAAATGAGAATGGGGGTCCATGGTGTTAGGGTTAGGGTTAGGGTTAGATCCGTTAGGGTTAGGGGGTTAGGGTTGGGGTTTGGGGGTTAGGGTTGGGGGTTTAGGGTTGGGGGTTAGGGGGTTGGGGGATTAGGGGGTTTGGGGGTTGGGGTTGGGTACTTGGGGGGTTAGGGTTAGAGTGTTAGGGTTAGATCTGTTAGGGTTGGGGGGTCGGGGTTTAGGGTTGGGGGTTTAGGGTTGGGGGTTAGGGGTTTGGGGGGTTAGGGTTAGGGGGTTTGGGGGTTGGGGTTGGGTACTTGTGGCCCGCGGGGCGCCCGGTGGCCCTACCGGCGTCACCAGCGGCCACCTTGGGGTCAACGGCGGCGGTTTTGGGGTCAACGGCAGCGGTTTTGGGGTTTCGGTCTGGGGGGTGCTGACATGCCCCTCCCCGCACCCCCCCAGGCATCCTGGCCCTGCAGCTGCCCCCGGGGGGGCTCGACGCCGAGTCCTACAGGTGAGAACCAGTCCCCTCCGCCCCCTAAATGCGCCCCCAACCCCCAAAATGCCCCCAGACCCCCCCCAAATTGACCCCCCCCAATTTATTCCCCCCCCTCCAGCGCTTGCCTCCACCTGGCCGAGATGCAGCATCGGGTGCGGAAGGCGCTGGCAGAGTGCGAGCGGCTGCTGCGGGCACGGGTAGGACGGGGGGGGAGACAAAATGGGGGGGGGGCACCAAGGGGGGGGGGGGTCCATGGGGCTAGGGGGGACCCCAAGGATGGGGCGGGGGGGGGGGAACCAAAATGAGGCGGGAACCAAGTGTGCGGGGTGCTGTTTCCGGGGGGACACATTTGTGGGGCGCACCGGGGGGGGACCAAAATGATTTGGGGGGGGAACCAAAATGAGAATGGGGGTCCATGGGGTTAGGGTTAGGGTTAGGGTTAGATCCGTTAGGGTTAGGGGGTTAGGGTTGGGGGGTTAGGGGGTTGGGGGGTTAGGGTTAGAGGGTTAGGGTTAGGCTTAGATCTGTTAGGGTTAGGGGGTTAGGGGGTTTGGGCGTTAGGGTTAGAGGATTAGGGTTAGATCCGTTAGGGTTAGGGGGTTAGGGTTGGGGGTTTAGGGTGTGGGGTTAGGGGGTTGGGGGGTTAGGGTTAGGGGGTTTGGGGGTTGGGGTTGGGTACTTGGGGGGTTAGGATGGGGGGTTAGGGTTAGAGGATTAGGGTTAGGGTTAGATCTGTTAGGGTTGGGGGGTTAGGGTTAGATCCGTTAGGGTTAGGGGGTTAGGGTTGGGGGGTCGGGGGTTAGGGTTGGGGGGTTAGGGTTAGAGGGTTAGGGTTAGGGTTAGATCGGTTGGGGGGTCGGGGGTTAGGGTTGGGGGGTTAGGGGGTTGGGGGGTTAGGGTTAGAGGGTTAGGGTTAGGGTTAGATCCGTTAGGGTTAGGGGGTTATGGTTGGGGGGTCGGGGGTTAGGGTTGGGGGGTTAAGGTTAGGGGGGTTGGGGGTTGGGGTTGGGTACTTGTGGCCCGCGGGGCGCCCGGTGGCCCTACCGGCGTCACCAGCGGCCACCTTGGGGTCAACGGCGGCGGTTTTGGGGTCAACGGCAGCGGTTTTGGGGTTTCGGTCTGGGGGGTGCTGACATGCCCCTCCCCGCACCCCCCCAGGCATCCTGGCCCTGCAGCTGCCCCCGGGGGGGCTCGACGCCGAGTCCTACAGGTGAGAACCAGTCCCCTCCGCCCCCTAAATGCGCCCCCAACCCCCAAAATGCCCCCAGACCCCCCCCAAATTGACCCCCCCCAATTTATTCCCCCCCCTCCAGCGCTTGCCTCCACCTGGCCGAGATGCAGCATCGGGTGCGGAAGGCGCTGGCAGAGTGCGAGCGGCTGCTGCGGGCACGGGTAGGACGGGGGGGGAGACAAAATGGGGGGGGGGCACCAAGGGGGGGGGGTCCATGGGGCTAGGGGGGACCCCAAGGATGGGGCGGGGGGGGGGGAACCAAAATGAGGCGGGAACCAAGTGTGCGGGGTCCTGTTTCCGGGGGGACCCATTTGTGGGGCGCACCGGGCTGGGAACCAAAATGAGGGGGGAACCAAGTGTGCGGGGTGCTGTTTCCGGGGGGACCCATTTGTGGGGCGCACCGGGGGGGGGAACCAAAATGAGGGGGGAACCAAGTGTGCGGGGTTTTGTTTCCGGGGGGACCCATTTGTGGGGCGCACCGGGGGGGAACCAAAATGAGGGGGGAACCAAGTGTGCGGGGTTTTGTTTCCGGGGGGACCCATTTGTGGGGCGCACCGGGGGGGGGGAACCAAAATGAGGGGGGAACAAAGTGTGCGGGGTTTTGTTTCCGGGGGGACCCATTTGTGGGGCGCACCGGGGGGGGGAACCAAAATGAGGGGGGAACCAAGTGTGCGGGGTTTTGTTTCCGGGGGGACCCATTTGTGGGGCGCACCGGGGGGGGGAACCAAAATGAGGGGGGAACCAAGTGTGCGGGGTTTTGTTTCCGGGGGGACCCATTTGTGGGGCGCACCGGGGGGGAACCAAAATGAGGGGGGAACCAAGTGTGCGGGGTTTTGTTTCCGGGGGGACCCATTTGTGGGGCGCACCGGGGGGGAACCAAAATGAGGGGGGAACCAAGTGTGCGGGGTTTTGTTTCCGGGGGGACACATTTGTGGGGCGCACCGGGGGGGGGAACCAAAATGATTTGGGGGGGGAACCAAAATGAGAATGGGGGTCCATGGGGTTAGGGTTAGGGTTAGGGTTAGATCCGTTAGGGTTAGGGGGTTAGGGTTGGGGTTTGGGGGTTAGGGTTGGGGGTTTAGGGTTGGGGGTTAGGGGGTTGGGGGATTAGGGGGTTTGGGGGTTGGGGTTGGGTACTTGGGGGGTTAGGGTTAGATCCGTTAGGGTTAGGGGGTTAGGGTTGGGGTTTGGGGGTTAGGGTTGGGGGTTTAGGGTTGGGGGTTAGGGGGTTGGGGGATTAGGGGTTTTGGGGGTTGGGGTTGGGTACTTGGGGGGTTAGGGTTAGAGTGTTAGGGTTAGATCTGTTAGGGTTGGGGGGTCGGGGTTTAGGGTTGGGGGTTTAGGGTTGGGGGGTTAGGGGTTTGGGGGGTTAGGGTTAGGGGGTTTGGGGGTTGGGGTTGGGTACTTGGGGGGTTAGGTGTTGGGGGGTTAGGGTTAGAGGATTAGGGTTAGGGTTAGATCTATTAGGGTTGGGGGGTTAGGGTTAGATCCGTTAGGGTTAGGGGGTTAGGGTTGGGGGGTTAGGGGGTTGGGGGGTTAGGGTTAGAGGGTTAGGGTTAGGGTTAGATCCGTTAGGGTTAGGGGGTTATGGTTGGGGAGTCGGGGGTTAGGGTTGGGGGGTTAGGGTTAGGCTTAGATCTGTTAGGGTTAGGGGGTTAGGGGGTTTGGGCGTTAGGGTTAGAGGATTAGGGTTAGATCCGTTAGGGTTAGGGGGTTAGGGGGTTGGTGGGGTTAGGGTTAGAGGGTTAGGGTTAGGCTTAGATCTGTTAGGGTTAGGGGGTTAGGGGGTTTGGGCGTTAGGGTTAGAGGATTAGGGTTAGATCCGTTAGGGTTAGGGGGTTAGGGTTGGGGGTTTAGGGTGTGGGGTTAGGGGGTTGGGGGGTTAGGGTTAGGGGGTTTGGGGGTTGGGGTTGGGTACTTGGGGGGTTAGGATGGGGGGTTAGGGTTAGAGGATTAGGGTTAGGGTTAGATCTGTTAGGGTTGGGGGGTTAGGGTTAGATCCGTTAGGGTTAGGGGGTTAGGGTTGGGGGGTCGGGGGTTAGGGTTGGGGGGTTAGGGTTAGAGGGTTAGGGTTAGGGTTAGATCGGTTGGGGGGTCGGGGGTTAGGGTTGGGGGGTTAGGGTTAGGGGGTTTGGGGGTTGGGGTTGGGTACTTGTGGCCCGCGGGGCGCCCGGTGGCCCTACCGGCGTCACCAGCGGCCACCTTGGGGTCAACGGCGGCGGTTTTGGGGTCAACGGCAGCGGTTTTGGGGTTTCGGTCTGGGGGGTGCTGACATGCCCCTCCCCGCACCCCCCCAGGCATCCTGGCCCTGCAGCTGCCCCCGGGGGGCTCGACGCCGAGTCCTACAGGTGAGAACCAGTCCCCTCCGCCCCCTAAATGCGCCCCCAACCCCCAAAATGCCCCCAGACCCCCCCCAAATTGACCCCCCCCAATTTATTCCCCCCCCTCCAGCGCTTGCCTCCACCTGGCCGAGATGCAGCATCGGGTGCGGAAGGCGCTGGCAGAGTGCGAGCGGCTGCTGCGGGCACGGGTAGGACGGGGGGCGAGACAAAATGGGGGGGGGGCACCAAGGGGGGGGGGGGTCCATGGGGCTAGGGGGGACCCCAAGGATGGGGCGGGGGGGGGGGAACCAAAATGAGGCGGGAACCAAGTGTGCGGGGTGCTGTTTCCGGGGGGACACATTTGTGGGGCGCACCGGGGGGGGACCAAAATGAGGCGGGAACCAAGTGTGCGGGGTTTTGTTTCCGGGGGGACCCATTTGTGGGGCGCACCGGGGGGGGGGAACCAAAATGAGGGGGGAACCAAGTGTGCGGGATTTTGTTTCCGGGGGGACCCATTTGTGGGGCGCACCGGGGGGGGGAACCAAAATGAGGGGGGAACCAAGTGTGCGGGGTTTTGTTTCCGGGGGGACCCATTTGTGGGGCGCACCGGGGGGGGGAACCAAAATGAGGGGGGAACCAAGTGTGCGGGGTTTTGTTTCCGGGGGGACCCATTTGTGGGGCGCACCGGGGGGGGGAACCAAAATGAGGGGGGAACCAAGTGTGCGGGGTTTTGTTTCCGGGGGGACCCATTTGTGGGGCGCACCGGGGGGGGAACCAAAATGAGGGGGGAACCAATTGTGCGGGGTTTTGTTTCCGGGGGGACCCATTTGTGGGGCGCACCGGGGGGGGAACCAAAATGATTTGGGGGGGGAACCAAAATGAGAATGGGGGTCCATGGGGTTAGGGTTAGGGTTAGGGTTAGATCCGTTAGGGTTAGGGGGTTAGGGTTGGGGTTTGGGGGTTAGGGTTGGGGGTTTAGGGTTGGGGGTTAGGGGGTTGGGGGATTAGGGGGTTTGGGGGTTGGGGTTGGGTACTTGGGGGGTTAGGGTTAGATCCGTTAGGGTTAGGGGGTTAGGGTTGGGGTTTGGGGGTTAGGGTTGGGGGTTTAGGGTTGGGGGTTAGGGGGTTGGGGGATTAGGGGGTTTGGGGGTTGGGGTTGGGTACTTGGGGGGTTAGGGTTAGAGTGTTAGGGTTAGATCTGTTAGGGTTGGGGGGTCGGGGTTTAGGGTTGGGGGTTTAGGGTTGGGGGTTAGGGGTTTGGGGGGTTAGGGTTAGGGGGTTTGGGGGTTGGGGTTGGGTACTTGGGGGGTTAGGTGTTGGGGGGTTAGGGTTAGAGGATTAGGGTTAGGGTTAGATCTATTAGGGTTGGGGGGTTAGGGTTAGATCCGTTAGGGTTAGGGGGTTAGGGTTGGGGGGTTAGGGGGTTGGGGGGTTAGGGTTAGATGGTTAGGGTTAGGGTTAGATCCGTTAGGGTTAGGGGGTTATGGTTGGGGAGTCGGGGGTTAGGGTTGGGGGGTTAGGGTTAGGCTTAGATCTGTTAGGGTTAGGGGGTTAGGGGGTTTGGGCGTTAGGGTTAGAGGATTAGGGTTAGATCCGTTAGGGTTAGGGGGTTAGGGTTGGGGGTTTAGGGTGTGGGGTTAGGGGGTTGGGGGGTTAGGGTTAGGGGGTTTGGGGGTTGGGGTTGGGTACTTGGGGGGTTAGGATGGGGGGTTAGGGTTAGAGGATTAGGGTTAGGGTTAGATCTGTTAGGGTTGGGGGGTTAGGGTTAGATCCGTTAGGGTTAGGGGGTTAGGGTTGGGGGGTCGGGGGTTAGGGTTGGGGGGTTAGGGTTAGAGGGTTAGGGTTAGGGTTAGATCGGTTGGGGGGTCGGGGGTTAGGGTTGGGGGGTTAGGGGGTTGGGGGGTTAGGGTTAGAGGGTTAGGGTTAGGGTTAGATCTGTTAGGGTTAGGGGGTTAGGGGGTTTGGGCGTTAGGGTTAGAGGATTAGGGTTAGATCCGTTAGGGTTAGGGGGTTAGGGGGTTGGTGGGGTTAGGGTTAGAGGGTTAGGGTTAGGCTTAGATCTGTTAGGGTTAGGGGGTTAGGGGGTTTGGGCGTTAGGGTTAGAGGATTAGGGTTAGATCCGTTAGGGTTAGGGGGTTAGGGTTGGGGGTTTAGGGTGTGGGGTTAGGGGGTTGGGGGGTTAGGGTTAGGGGGTTTGGGGGTTGGGGTTGGGTACTTGGGGGGTTAGGATGGGGGGTTAGGGTTAGAGGATTAGGGTTAGGGTTAGATCTGTTAGGGTTGGGGGGTTAGGGTTAGATCCGTTAGGGTTAGGGGGTTAGGGTTGGGGGGTCGGGGGTTAGGGTTGGGGGGTTAGGGTTAGAGGGTTAGGGTTAGGGTTAGATCGGTTGGGGGGTCGGGGGTTAGGGTTGGGGGGTTAGGGTTAGGGGGTTTGGGGGTTGGGGTTGGGTACTTGTGGCCCGCGGGGCGCCCGGTGGCCCTACCGGCGTCACCAGCGGCCACCTTGGGGTCAACGGCGGCGGTTTTGGGGTCAACGGCAGCGGTTTTGGGGTTTCGGTCTGGGGGGTGCTGACATGCCCCTCCCCGCACCCCCCCAGGCATCCTGGCCCTGCAGCTGCCCCCGGGGGGCTCGACGCCGAGTCCTACAGGTGAGAACCAGTCCCCTCCGCCCCCTAAATGCGCCCCCAACCCCCAAAATGCCCCCAGACCCCCCCCAAATTGACCCCCCCCAATTTATTCCCCCCCCTCCAGCGCTTGCCTCCACCTGGCCGAGATGCAGCATCGGGTGCGGAAGGCGCTGGCAGAGTGCGAGCGGCTGCTGCGGGCACGGGTAGGACGGGGGGCGAGACAAAATGGGGGGGGGGCACCAAGGGGGGGGGGGGTCCATGGGGCTAGGGGGGACCCCAAGGATGGGGCGGGGGGGGGGGAACCAAAATGAGGCGGGAACCAAGTGTGCGGGGTGCTGTTTCCGGGGGGACACATTTGTGGGGCGCACCGGGGGGGGACCAAAATGAGGCGGGAACCAAGTGTGCGGGGTTTTGTTTCCGGGGGGACCCATTTGTGGGGCGCACCGGGGGGGGGGAACCAAAATGAGGGGGGAACCAAGTGTGCGGGATTTTGTTTCCGGGGGGACCCATTTGTGGGGCGCACCGGGGGGGGGAACCAAAATGAGGGGGGAACCAAGTGTGCGGGGTTTTGTTTCCGGGGGGACCCATTTGTGGGGCGCACCGGGGGGGGGAACCAAAATGAGGGGGGAACCAAGTGTGCGGGGTTTTGTTTCCGGGGGGACCCATTTGTGGGGCGCACCGGGGGGGGGAACCAAAATGAGGGGGGAACCAAGTGTGCGGGGTTTTGTTTCCGGGGGGACCCATTTGTGGGGCGCACCGGGGGGGGAACCAAAATGAGGGGGGAACCAATTGTGCGGGGTTTTGTTTCCGGGGGGACCCATTTGTGGGGCGCACCGGGGGGGGAACCAAAATGATTTGGGGGGGGAACCAAAATGAGAATGGGGGTCCATGGGGTTAGGGTTAGGGTTAGGGTTAGATCCGTTAGGGTTAGGGGGTTAGGGTTGGGGTTTGGGGGTTAGGGTTGGGGGTTTAGGGTTGGGGGTTAGGGGGTTGGGGGATTAGGGGGTTTGGGGGTTGGGGTTGGGTACTTGGGGGGTTAGGGTTAGATCCGTTAGGGTTAGGGGGTTAGGGTTGGGGTTTGGGGGTTAGGGTTGGGGGTTTAGGGTTGGGGGTTAGGGGGTTGGGGGATTAGGGGGTTTGGGGGTTGGGGTTGGGTACTTGGGGGGTTAGGGTTAGAGTGTTAGGGTTAGATCTGTTAGGGTTGGGGGGTCGGGGTTTAGGGTTGGGGGTTTAGGGTTGGGGGTTAGGGGTTTGGGGGGTTAGGGTTAGGGGGTTTGGGGGTTGGGGTTGGGTACTTGGGGGGTTAGGTGTTGGGGGGTTAGGGTTAGAGGATTAGGGTTAGGGTTAGATCTATTAGGGTTGGGGGGTTAGGGTTAGATCCGTTAGGGTTAGGGGGTTAGGGTTGGGGGGTTAGGGGGTTGGGGGGTTAGGGTTAGATGGTTAGGGTTAGGGTTAGATCCGTTAGGGTTAGGGGGTTATGGTTGGGGAGTCGGGGGTTAGGGTTGGGGGGTTAGGGTTAGGCTTAGATCTGTTAGGGTTAGGGGGTTAGGGGGTTTGGGCGTTAGGGTTAGAGGATTAGGGTTAGATCCGTTAGGGTTAGGGGGTTAGGGTTGGGGGTTTAGGGTGTGGGGTTAGGGGGTTGGGGGGTTAGGGTTAGGGGGTTTGGGGGTTGGGGTTGGGTACTTGGGGGGTTAGGATGGGGGGTTAGGGTTAGAGGATTAGGGTTAGGGTTAGATCTGTTAGGGTTGGGGGGTTAGGGTTAGATCCGTTAGGGTTAGGGGGTTAGGGTTGGGGGGTCGGGGGTTAGGGTTGGGGGGTTAGGGTTAGAGGGTTAGGGTTAGGGTTAGATCGGTTGGGGGGTCGGGGGTTAGGGTTGGGGGGTTAGGGGGTTGGGGGGTTAGGGTTAGAGGGTTAGGGTTAGGGTTAGATCCGTTAGGGTTAGGGGGTTATGGTTGGGGGGTCGGGGGTTAGGGTTGGGGGGTTAAGGTTAGGGGGGTTGGGGGTTGGGGTTGGGTACTTGTGGCCCGCGGGGCGCCCGGTGGCCCTACCGGCGTCACCAGCGGCCACCTTGGGGTCAACGGCGGCGGTTTTGGGGTCAACGGCAGCGGTTTTGGGGTTTCGGTCTGGGGGGTGCTGACATGCCCCTCCCCGCACCCCCCCAGGCATCCTGGCCCTGCAGCTGCCCCCGGGGGGGCTCGACGCCGAGTCCTACAGGTGAGAACCAGTCCCCTCCGCCCCCTAAATGCGCCCCCAACCCCCAAAATGCCCCCAGACCCCCCCCAAATTGACCCCCCCCAATTTATTCCCCCCCCTCCAGCGCTTGCCTCCACCTGGCCGAGATGCAGCATCGGGTGCGGAAGGCGCTGGCAGAGTGCGAGCGGCTGCTGCGGGCACGGGTAGGACGGGGGGGGAGACAAAATGGGGGGGGGGCACCAAGGGGGGGGGGGGTCCATGGGGCTAGGGGGGACCCCAAGGATGGGGCGGGGGGGGGGGAACCAAAATGAGGCGGGAACCAAGTGTGCGGGGTGCTGTTTCCGGGGGGACACATTTGTGGGGCGCACCGGGGGGGGACCAAAATGATTTGGGGGGGGAACCAAAATGAGAATGGGGGTCCATGGGGTTAGGGTTAGGGTTAGGGTTAGATCCGTTAGGGTTAGGGGGTTAGGGTTGGGGGGTTAGGGGGTTGGGGGGTTAGGGTTAGAGGGTTAGGGTTAGGCTTAGATCTGTTAGGGTTAGGGGGTTAGGGGGTTTGGGCGTTAGGGTTAGAGGATTAGGGTTAGATCCGTTAGGGTTAGGGGGTTAGGGTTGGGGGTTTAGGGTGTGGGGTTAGGGGGTTGGGGGGTTAGGGTTAGGGGGTTTGGGGGTTGGGGTTGGGTACTTGGGGGGTTAGGATGGGGGGTTAGGGTTAGAGGATTAGGGTTAGGGTTAGATCTGTTAGGGTTGGGGGGTTAGGGTTAGATCCGTTAGGGTTAGGGGGTTAGGGTTGGGGGGTCGGGGGTTAGGGTTGGGGGGTTAGGGTTAGAGGGTTAGGGTTAGGGTTAGATCGGTTGGGGGGTCGGGGGTTAGGGTTGGGGGGTTAGGGGGTTGGGGGGTTAGGGTTAGAGGGTTAGGGTTAGGGTTAGATCCGTTAGGGTTAGGGGGTTATGGTTGGGGGGTCGGGGGTTAGGGTTGGGGGGTTAAGGTTAGGGGGGTTGGGGGTTGGGGTTGGGTACTTGTGGCCCGCGGGGCGCCCGGTGGCCCTACCGGCGTCACCAGCGGCCACCTTGGGGTCAACGGCGGCGGTTTTGGGGTCAACGGCAGCGGTTTTGGGGTTTCGGTCTGGGGGGTGCTGACATGCCCCTCCCCGCACCCCCCCAGGCATCCTGGCCCTGCAGCTGCCCCCGGGGGGGCTCGACGCCGAGTCCTACAGGTGAGAACCAGTCCCCTCCGCCCCCTAAATGCGCCCCCAACCCCCAAAATGCCCCCAGACCCCCCCCAAATTGACCCCCCCCAATTTATTCCCCCCCCTCCAGCGCTTGCCTCCACCTGGCCGAGATGCAGCATCGGGTGCGGAAGGCGCTGGCAGAGTGCGAGCGGCTGCTGCGGGCACGGGTAGGACGGGGGGGGAGACAAAATGGGGGGGGGGCACCAAGGGGGGGGGGTCCATGGGGCTAGGGGGGACCCCAAGGATGGGGCGGGGGGGGGGGAACCAAAATGAGGCGGGAACCAAGTGTGCGGGGTCCTGTTTCCGGGGGGACCCATTTGTGGGGCGCACCGGGCTGGGAACCAAAATGAGGGGGGAACCAAGTGTGCGGGGTGCTGTTTCCGGGGGGACCCATTTGTGGGGCGCACCGGGGGGGGGAACCAAAATGAGGGGGGAACCAAGTGTGCGGGGTTTTGTTTCCGGGGGGACCCATTTGTGGGGCGCACCGGGGGGGAACCAAAATGAGGGGGGAACCAAGTGTGCGGGGTTTTGTTTCCGGGGGGACCCATTTGTGGGGCGCACCGGGGGGGGGGAACCAAAATGAGGGGGGAACAAAGTGTGCGGGGTTTTGTTTCCGGGGGGACCCATTTGTGGGGCGCACCGGGGGGGGGAACCAAAATGAGGGGGGAACCAAGTGTGCGGGGTTTTGTTTCCGGGGGGACCCATTTGTGGGGCGCACCGGGGGGGGGAACCAAAATGAGGGGGGAACCAAGTGTGCGGGGTTTTGTTTCCGGGGGGACCCATTTGTGGGGCGCACCGGGGGGGAACCAAAATGAGGGGGGAACCAAGTGTGCGGGGTTTTGTTTCCGGGGGGACCCATTTGTGGGGCGCACCGGGGGGGAACCAAAATGAGGGGGGAACCAAGTGTGCGGGGTTTTGTTTCCGGGGGGACACATTTGTGGGGCGCACCGGGGGGGGGAACCAAAATGATTTGGGGGGGGAACCAAAATGAGAATGGGGGTCCATGGGGTTAGGGTTAGGGTTAGGGTTAGATCCGTTAGGGTTAGGGGGTTAGGGTTGGGGTTTGGGGGTTAGGGTTGGGGGTTTAGGGTTGGGGGTTAGGGGGTTGGGGGATTAGGGGGTTTGGGGGTTGGGGTTGGGTACTTGGGGGGTTAGGGTTAGATCCGTTAGGGTTAGGGGGTTAGGGTTGGGGTTTGGGGGTTAGGGTTGGGGGTTTAGGGTTGGGGGTTAGGGGGTTGGGGGATTAGGGGTTTTGGGGGTTGGGGTTGGGTACTTGGGGGGTTAGGGTTAGAGTGTTAGGGTTAGATCTGTTAGGGTTGGGGGGTCGGGGTTTAGGGTTGGGGGTTTAGGGTTGGGGGGTTAGGGGTTTGGGGGGTTAGGGTTAGGGGGTTTGGGGGTTGGGGTTGGGTACTTGGGGGGTTAGGTGTTGGGGGGTTAGGGTTAGAGGATTAGGGTTAGGGTTAGATCTATTAGGGTTGGGGGGTTAGGGTTAGATCCGTTAGGGTTAGGGGGTTAGGGTTGGGGGGTTAGGGGGTTGGGGGGTTAGGGTTAGAGGGTTAGGGTTAGGGTTAGATCCGTTAGGGTTAGGGGGTTATGGTTGGGGAGTCGGGGGTTAGGGTTGGGGGGTTAGGGTTAGGCTTAGATCTGTTAGGGTTAGGGGGTTAGGGGGTTTGGGCGTTAGGGTTAGAGGATTAGGGTTAGATCCGTTAGGGTTAGGGGGTTAGGGGGTTGGTGGGGTTAGGGTTAGAGGGTTAGGGTTAGGCTTAGATCTGTTAGGGTTAGGGGGTTAGGGGGTTTGGGCGTTAGGGTTAGAGGATTAGGGTTAGATCCGTTAGGGTTAGGGGGTTAGGGTTGGGGGTTTAGGGTGTGGGGTTAGGGGGTTGGGGGGTTAGGGTTAGGGGGTTTGGGGGTTGGGGTTGGGTACTTGGGGGGTTAGGATGGGGGGTTAGGGTTAGAGGATTAGGGTTAGGGTTAGATCTGTTAGGGTTGGGGGGTTAGGGTTAGATCCGTTAGGGTTAGGGGGTTAGGGTTGGGGGGTCGGGGGTTAGGGTTGGGGGGTTAGGGTTAGAGGGTTAGGGTTAGGGTTAGATCGGTTGGGGGGTCGGGGGTTAGGGTTGGGGGGTTAGGGTTAGGGGGTTTGGGGGTTGGGGTTGGGTACTTGTGGCCCGCGGGGCGCCCGGTGGCCCTACCGGCGTCACCAGCGGCCACCTTGGGGTCAACGGCGGCGGTTTTGGGGTCAACGGCAGCGGTTTTGGGGTTTCGGTCTGGGGGGTGCTGACATGCCCCTCCCCGCACCCCCCCAGGCATCCTGGCCCTGCAGCTGCCCCCGGGGGGCTCGACGCCGAGTCCTACAGGTGAGAACCAGTCCCCTCCGCCCCCTAAATGCGCCCCCAACCCCCAAAATGCCCCCAGACCCCCCCCAAATTGACCCCCCCCAATTTATTCCCCCCCCTCCAGCGCTTGCCTCCACCTGGCCGAGATGCAGCATCGGGTGCGGAAGGCGCTGGCAGAGTGCGAGCGGCTGCTGCGGGCACGGGTAGGACGGGGGGCGAGACAAAATGGGGGGGGGGCACCAAGGGGGGGGGGGGTCCATGGGGCTAGGGGGGACCCCAAGGATGGGGCGGGGGGGGGGGAACCAAAATGAGGCGGGAACCAAGTGTGCGGGGTGCTGTTTCCGGGGGGACACATTTGTGGGGCGCACCGGGGGGGGACCAAAATGAGGCGGGAACCAAGTGTGCGGGGTTTTGTTTCCGGGGGGACCCATTTGTGGGGCGCACCGGGGGGGGGGAACCAAAATGAGGGGGGAACCAAGTGTGCGGGATTTTGTTTCCGGGGGGACCCATTTGTGGGGCGCACCGGGGGGGGGAACCAAAATGAGGGGGGAACCAAGTGTGCGGGGTTTTGTTTCCGGGGGGACCCATTTGTGGGGCGCACCGGGGGGGGGAACCAAAATGAGGGGGGAACCAAGTGTGCGGGGTTTTGTTTCCGGGGGGACCCATTTGTGGGGCGCACCGGGGGGGGGAACCAAAATGAGGGGGGAACCAAGTGTGCGGGGTTTTGTTTCCGGGGGGACCCATTTGTGGGGCGCACCGGGGGGGGAACCAAAATGAGGGGGGAACCAATTGTGCGGGGTTTTGTTTCCGGGGGGACCCATTTGTGGGGCGCACCGGGGGGGGAACCAAAATGATTTGGGGGGGGAACCAAAATGAGAATGGGGGTCCATGGGGTTAGGGTTAGGGTTAGGGTTAGATCCGTTAGGGTTAGGGGGTTAGGGTTGGGGTTTGGGGGTTAGGGTTGGGGGTTTAGGGTTGGGGGTTAGGGGGTTGGGGGATTAGGGGGTTTGGGGGTTGGGGTTGGGTACTTGGGGGGTTAGGGTTAGATCCGTTAGGGTTAGGGGGTTAGGGTTGGGGTTTGGGGGTTAGGGTTGGGGGTTTAGGGTTGGGGGTTAGGGGGTTGGGGGATTAGGGGGTTTGGGGGTTGGGGTTGGGTACTTGGGGGGTTAGGGTTAGAGTGTTAGGGTTAGATCTGTTAGGGTTGGGGGGTCGGGGTTTAGGGTTGGGGGTTTAGGGTTGGGGGTTAGGGGTTTGGGGGGTTAGGGTTAGGGGGTTTGGGGGTTGGGGTTGGGTACTTGGGGGGTTAGGTGTTGGGGGGTTAGGGTTAGAGGATTAGGGTTAGGGTTAGATCTATTAGGGTTGGGGGGTTAGGGTTAGATCCGTTAGGGTTAGGGGGTTAGGGTTGGGGGGTTAGGGGGTTGGGGGGTTAGGGTTAGATGGTTAGGGTTAGGGTTAGATCCGTTAGGGTTAGGGGGTTATGGTTGGGGAGTCGGGGGTTAGGGTTGGGGGGTTAGGGTTAGGCTTAGATCTGTTAGGGTTAGGGGGTTAGGGGGTTTGGGCGTTAGGGTTAGAGGATTAGGGTTAGATCCGTTAGGGTTAGGGGGTTAGGGTTGGGGGTTTAGGGTGTGGGGTTAGGGGGTTGGGGGGTTAGGGTTAGGGGGTTTGGGGGTTGGGGTTGGGTACTTGGGGGGTTAGGATGGGGGGTTAGGGTTAGAGGATTAGCGTTAGGGTTAGATCTGTTAGGGTTGGGGGGTTAGGGTTAGATCCGTTAGGGTTAGGGGGTTAGGGTTGGGGGGTCGGGGGTTAGGGTTGGGGGGTTAGGGTTAGAGGGTTAGGGTTAGGGTTAGATCGGTTGGGGGGTCGGGGGTTAGGGTTGGGGGGTTAGGGGGTTGGGGGGTTAGGGTTAGAGGGTTAGGGTTAGGGTTAGATCCGTTAGGGTTAGGGGGTTATGGTTGGGGGGTCGGGGGTTAGGGTTGGGGGGTTAGGGTTAGGGGGTTTGGGGGTTGGGGTTGGGTACTTGTGGCCCGCGGGGCGCCCGGTGGCCCTACCGGCGTCACCAGCGGCCACCTTGGGGTCAACGGCGGCGGTTTTGGGGTCAACGGCAGCGGTTTTGGGGTTTCGGTCTGGGGGGTGCTGACATGCCCCTCCCCGCACCCCCCCAGGCATCCTGGCCCTGCAGCTGCCCCCGGGGGGGCTCGACGCCGAGTCCTACAGGTGAGAACCAGTCCCCTCCGCCCCCTAAATGCGCCCCCAACCCCCAAAATGCCCCCAGACCCCCCCCAAATTGACCCCCCCCAATTTATTCCCCCCCCTCCAGCGCTTGCCTCCACCTGGCCGAGATGCAGCATCGGTTGCGGAAGGCGCTGGCAGGGTGCGAGCGGCTGCTGCGGGCACGGGTAGGACGGGGGGGGAGACAAAATGGGGGGGGGGCACCAAGGGGGGGGGGGGTCCATGGGGCTAGGGGGGACCCCAAGGATGGGGCGGGGGGGGGGGAACCAAAATGAGGCGGGAACCAAGTGTGCGGGGTGCTGTTTCCGGGGGGACCCATTTGTGGGGCGCACCGGGGGGGGGAACCAAAATGAGGGGGGAACCAAGTGTGCGGGGTTTTGTTTCCGGGGGGACCCATTTGTGGGGCGCACCGGGGGGGGGGAACCAAAATGAGGGGGGAACCAAGTGTGCGGGGTTTTGTTTCCGGGGGGACCCATTTGTGGGGCGCACCGGGGGGGGGAACCAAAATGAGGGGGGAACCAAGTGTGCGGGGTTTTGTTTCCGGGGGGACCCATTTGTGGGGCGCACCGGGGGGGGGGGGGGAACCAAAATGAGGGGGGAACCAAGTGTGCGGGGTTTTGTTTCCGGGGGGACCCATTTGTGAGGCGCACCGGGGGGGGGGGGAACCAAAATGAGGGGGGAACCAAGTGTGCGGGGTCTTGTTTCCGGGGGGACCCATTTGTGGGGCGCACCGGGGGGGGAACCAAAATGATTTGGGGGGGGAACCAAAATGAGAATGGGGGTCCATGGGGTTAGGGTTAGGGTTAGGGTTAGATCCGTTAGGGTTAGGGGGTTAGGGTTGGGGTTTGGGGGTTAGGGTTGGGGTTTTAGGGTTGGGGGTTAGGGGGTTGGGGGATTAGGGGGTTTGGGGGTTGGGGTTGGGTACTTGGGGGGTTAGGGTTAGAGTGTTAGGGTTAGATCTGTTAGGGTTGGGGGGTCGGGGTTTAGGGTTGGGGGTTTAGGGTTGGGGGGTTAGGGGTTTGGGGGGTTAGGGTTAGGGGGTTTGGGGGTTGGGGTTGGGTACTTGGGGGGTTAGGTGTTGGGGGGTTAGGGTTAGAGGATTAGGGTTAGGGTTAGATCTATTAGGGTTGGGGGGTTAGGGTTAGATCCGTTAGGGTTAGGGGGTTAGGGTTGGGGGGTTAGGGGGTTGGGGGGTTAGGGTTAGAGGGTTAGGGTTAGGGTTAGATCCGTTAGGGTTAGGGGGTTATGGTTGGGGAGTCGGGGGTTAGGGTTGGGGGGTTAGGGTTAGGCTTAGATCTGTTAGGGTTAGGGGGTTAGGGGGTTTGGGCGTTAGGGTTAGAGGGTTAGGCTTAGATCCGTTAGGGTTAGGGGGTTAGGGGGTTGGGGGGGTTAGGGTTAGAGGGTTAGGGTTAGGCTTAGATCTGTTAGGGTTAGGGGGTTAGGGGGTTTGGGCGTTAGGGTTAGAGGATTAGGGTTAGATCCGTTAGGGTTAGGGGGTTAGGGTTGGGGGTTTAGGGTGTGGGGTTAGGGGGTTGGGGGGTTAGGGTTAGGGGGTTTGGGGGTTGGGGTTGGGTACTTGGGGGGTTAGGATGGGGGGTTAGGGTTAGAGGATTAGGGTTAGGGTTAGATCTGTTAGGGTTGGGGGGTTAGGGTTAGATCCGTTAGGGTTAGGGGGTTAGGGTTGGGGGGTCGGGGGTTAGGGTTGGGGGGTTAGGGTTAGAGGGTTAGGGTTAGGGTTAGATCGGTTGGGGGGTCGGGGGTTAGGGTTGGGGGGTTAGGGGGTTGGGGGGTTAGGGTTAGAGGGTTAGGGTTAGGGTTAGATCCGTTAGGGTTAGGGGGTTATGGTTGGGGGGTCGGGGGTTAGGGTTGGGGGGTTAAGGTTAGGGGAGTTGGGGGTTGGGGTTGGGTACTTGTGGCCCGCGGGGCGCCCGGTGGCCCTACCGGCGTCACCAGCGGCCACCTTGGGGTCAACGGCGGCGGTTTTGGGGTCAACGGCAGCGGTTTTGGGGTTTCGGTCTGGGGGGTGCTGACATGCCCCTCCCCGCACCCCCCCAGGCATCCTGGCCCTGCAGCTGCCCCCGGGGGGGCTCGACGCCGAGTCCTACAGGTGAGAACCAGTCCCCTCCGCCCCCTAAATGCGCCCCCAACCCCCAAAATGCCCCCAGACCCCCCCCAAATTGACCCCCCCCAATTTATTCCCCCCCCTCCAGCGCTTGCCTCCACCTGGCCGAGATGCAGCATCGGGTGCGGAAGGCGCTGGCAGAGTGCGAGCGGCTGCTGCGGGCACGGGTAGGACGGGGGGGGAGACAAAATGGGGGGGGGGCACCAAGAGGGGGGGGGGTCCATGGGGCTAGGGGGGACCCCAAGGATGGGGCGGGGAGGGGGGAACCAAAATGAGGCGGGAACCAAGTGTGCGGGGTGCTGTTTCTGGGGGGACACATTTGTGGGGCGCACCGGGGGGGGAACCAAAATGAGGGGGGAACCAAGTGTGCGGGGTTTTGTTTCCGGGGGGACCCATTTGTGGGGCGCACCGGGGGGGGGGAACCAAAATGAGGGGGGAACCAAGTGTGCGGGATTTTGTTTCCGGGGGACCCATTTGTGGGGCGCACCGGGGGGGGGAACCAAAATGAGGGGGGAACCAAGTGTGCGGGGTTTTGTTTCCGGGGGGACCCATTTGTGGGGCGCACCGGGGGGGGGAACCAAAATGAGGGGGGAACCAAGTGTGCGGGGTTTTGTTTCCGGGGGGACCCATTTGTGGGGCGCACCGGGGGGGGGGAACCAAAATGAGGGGGGAACCAAGTGTGCGGGGTTTTGTTTCCGGGGGGACCCATTTGTGGGGCGCACCGGGGGGGGGAACCAAAATGAGGGGGGAACCAAGTGTGCGGGGTTTTGTTTCCGGGGGGACCCATTTGTGAGGCGCACCGGGGGGGGGGGAACCAAAATGAGGGGGGAACCAAGTGTGCGGGGTCTTGTTTCCGGGGGGACCCATTTGTGGGGCGCACCGGGGGGGGAACCAAAATGATTTGGGGGGGGAACCAAAATGAGAATGGGGGTCCATGGGGTTAGGGTTAGGGTTAGGGTTAGATCCGTTAGGGTTAGGGGGTTAGGGTTGGGGTTTGGGGGTTAGGGTTGGGGTTTTAGGGTTGGGGGTTAGGGGGTTGGGGGATTAGGGGGTTTGGGGGTTGGGGTTGGGTACTTGGGGGGTTAGGGTTAGAGTGTTAGGGTTAGATCTGTTAGGGTTGGGGGGTCGGGGTTTAGGGTTGGGGGTTTAGGGTTGGGGGTTAGGGGTTTGGGGGGTTAGGGTTAGGGGGTTTGGGGGTTGGGGTTGGGTACTTGGGGGGTTAGGTGTTGGGGGGTTAGGGTTAGAGGATTAGGGTTAGGGTTAGATCTGTTAGGGTTAGGGGGTTAGGGGGTTTGGGCGTTAGGGTTAGACGATTAGGGTTAGATCCGTTAGGGTTAGGGGGTTAGGGTTGGGGGTTTAGGGTGTGGGGTTAGGGGGTTGGGGGGTTAGGGTTAGGGGGTTTGGGGGTTGGGGTTGGGTACTTGGGGGGTTAGGATGGGGGGTTAGGGTTAGAGGATTAGGGTTAGGGTTAGATCTGTTAGGGTTGGGGGGTTAGGGTTAGATCCGTTAGGGTTAGGGGGTTAGGGTTGGGGGGTCGGGGGTTAGGGTTGGGGGGTTAGGGGGTTGGGGGGTTAGGGTTAGAGGGTTAGGGTTAGGGTTAGATCCGTTAGGGTTAGGGGGTTATGGTTGGGGGGTCGGGGGTTAGGGTTGGGGGGTTAGGGTTAGGGGGTTTGGGGGTTGGGGTTGGGTACTTGTGGCCCGCGGGGCGCCCGGTGGCCCTACCGGCGTCACCAGCGGCCACCTTGGGGTCAACGGCGGCGGTTTTGGGGTCAACGGCAGCGGTTTTGGGGTTTCGGTCTGGGGGGTGCTGACATGCCCCTCCCCGCACCCCCCCAGGCATCCTGGCCCTGCAGCTGCCCCCGGGGGGGCTCGACGCCGAGTCCTACAGGTGAGAACCAGTCCCCTCCGCCCCCTAAATGCGCCCTCAACCCCCAAAATGCCCCCAGACCCCCCCCAAATTGACCCCCCCCAATTTATTCCCCCCCCTCCAGCGCTTGCCTCCACCTGGCCGAGATGCAGCATCGGGTGCGGAAGGCGCTGGCAGAGTGCGAGCGGCTGCTGCGGGCACGGGTAGGACGGGGGGGGAGACAAAATGGGGGGGGGGCACCAAGGGGGGGGGGGGTCCATGGGGCTAGGGGGGACCCCAAGGATGGGGCGGGGGGGGGGGAACCAAAATGAGGCGGGAACCAAGTGTGCGGGGTGCTGTTTCCGGGGGGACCCATTTGTGGGGCGCACCGGGGGGGGAACCAAAATGAGGGGGGAACCAAGTGTGCGGGGTTTTGTTTCCGGGGGGACCCATTTGTGGGGCGCACCGGGGGGGGGGGGAACCAAAATGAGGGGGGAACCAAGTGTGCGGGGTTTTGTTTCCGGGGGGACCCATTTGTGGGGCGCACGGGGGGGGGAACCAAAATGAGGGGGGAACCAAGTGTGCGGGGATTTGTTTCCGGGGGGACCCATTTGTGGGGCGCACCGGGGGGGGGAACCAAAATGAGGGGGGAACCAAGTGTGCGGGGTTTTGTTTCCGGGGGGACCCATTTGTGGGGCGCACCGGGGGGGGAACCAAAATGAGGGGGGAACCAAGTGTGCGGGGTTTTGTTTCCGGGGGGACCCATTTGTGGGGCGCACCGGGGGGGAACCAAAATGAGGGGGGAACCAAGTGTGCGGGGTTTTGTTTCCGGGGGGACACATTTGTGGGGCGCACCGGGGGGGGGGAACCAAAATGATTTGGGGGGGGAACCAAAATGAGAATGGGGGTCCATGGGGTTAGGGTTAGGGTTAGGGTTAGATCCGTTAGGGTTAGGGGGTTAGGGTTGGGGTTTGGGGGTTAGGGTTGGGGGTTTAGGGTTGGGGGTTAGGGGGTTGGGGGTTAGGGGGTTGGGGGATTAGGGGGTTTGGGGGTTGGGGTTGGGTACTTGGGGGGTTAGGGTTAGAGTGTTAGGGTTAGATCTGTTAGGGTTGGGGGGTCGGGGTTTAGGGTTGGGGGTTTAGGGTTGGGGGTTAGGGGTTTGGGGGGTTAGGGTTAGGGGGTTTGGGGGTTAGGGTTGGGTACTTGGGGGGTTAGGTGTTGGGGGGTTAGGGTTAGAGGATTAGGGTTAGGGTTAGATCTCTTAGGGTTGGGGGGTTAGGGTTAGATCCGTTAGGGTTAGGGGGTTAGGGTTGGGGGGTTAGGGGGTTGGGGGGTTAGGGTTAGAGGGTTAGGGTTAGATCCGTTAGGGTTAGGGGGTTAGGGTTGGGGGGTTAGGGTTAGAGGGTTAGGGTTAGGGTTAGATCCGTTAGGGTTAGGGGGTTATGGTTGGGGAGTCGGGGGTTAGGGTTGGGGGGTTAGGGTTAGGCTTAGATCTGTTAGGGTTAGGGGGTTAGGGGGTTTGGGCGTTAGGGTTAGAGGATTAGGGTTAGATCCGTTAGGGTTAGGGGGTTAGGGGGTTGGGGGGGTTAGGGTTAGAGGGTTAGGGTTAGGCTTAGATCTGTTAGGGTTAGGGGGTTAGGGGGTTTGGGCGTTAGGGTTAGAGGATTAGGGTTAGATCCGTTAGGGTTAGGGGGTTAGGGTTGGGGGTTTAGGGTGTGGGGTTAGGGGTTTGGGGGGTTAGGGTTAGGGGGTTTGGGGGTTGGGGTTGGGTACTTGGGGGGTTAGGATGGGGGGTTAGGGTTAGAGGATTAGGGTTAGGGTTAGATCTGTTAGGGTTGGGGGGTTAGGGTTAGATCCGTTAGGGTTAGGGGGTTAGGGTTGGGGGGTCGGGGGTTAGGGTTGGGGGGTTAGGGTTAGGGGGGTTGGGGGTTGGGGTTGGGTACTTGTGGCCCGCGGGGCGCCCGGTGGCCCTACCGGCGTCACCAGCGGCCACCTTGGGGTCAACGGCGGCGGTTTTGGGGTCAACGGCAGCGGTTTTGGGGTTTCGGTCTGGGGGGTGCTGACATGCCCCTCCCCGCACCCCCCCAGGCATCCTGGCCCTGCAGCTGCCCCCGGGGGGGCTCGACGCCGAGTCCTACAGGTGAGAACCAGTCCCCTCCGCCCCCTAAATGCGCCCCCAACCCCCAAAATGCCCCCAGACCCCCCCCAAATTGACCCCCCCCAATTTATTCCCCCCCCTCCAGCGCTTGCCTCCACCTGGCCGAGATGCAGCATCGGGTGCGGAAGGCGCTGGCAGAGTGCGAGCGGCTGCTGCGGGCACGGGTAGGACGGGGGGGGAGACAAAATGGGGGGGGGGCACCAAGGGGGGGGGGGGTCCATGGGGCTAGGGGGGACCCCAAGGATGGGGCGGGGGGGGGGGAACCAAAATGAGGCGGGAACCAAGTGTGCGGGGTGCTGTTTCCGGGGGGACACATTTGTGGGGCGCACCGGGGGGGGACCAAAATGAGGCGGGAACCAAGTGTGTGGGGTTTTGTTTCCGGGGGGACCCATTTGTGGGGCGCACCGGGGGGGGGGGAACCAAAATGAGGGGGGAACCAAGTGTGCGGGATTTTGTTTCCGGGGGGACCCATTTGTGGGGCGCACCGGGGGGGGGAACCAAAATGAGGGGGGAACCAAGTGTGCGGGGTTTTGTTTCCGGGGGGACCCATTTGTGGGGCGCACCGGGGGGGGGAACCAAAATGAGGGGGGAACCAAGTGTGCGGGGTTTTGTTTCCGGGGGGACCCATTTGTGGGGCGCACCGGGGGGGGAACCAAAATGAGGGGGGAACCAAGTGTGCGGGGTTTTGTTTCCGGGGGGACCCATTTGTGGGGCGCACCGGGGGGGGGGAACCAAAATGAGGGGGGAACCAAGTGTGCGGGGTTTTGTTTCCGGGGGGACCCATTTGTGGGGCGCACCGGGGGGGGAACCAAAATGAGGGGGGAACCAAGTGTGCGGGGTTTTGTTTCCGGGGGGACCCATTTGTGGGGCGCACCGGGGGGGGAACCAAAATGAGGGGGGAACCAATTGTGCGGGGTTTTGTTTCCGGGGGGACCCATTTGTGGGGCGCACCGGGGGGGGAACCAAAATGATTTGGGGGGGGAACCAAAATGAGAATGGGGGTCCATGGGGTTAGGGTTAGGGTTAGGGTTAGATCCGTTAGGGTTAGGGGGTTAGGGTTGGGGTTTGGGGGTTAGGGTTGGGGGTTTAGGGTTGGGGGTTAGGGGGTTGGGGGATTAGGGGGTTTGGGGGTTGGGGTTGGGTACTTGGGGGGTTAGGGTTAGATCCGTTAGGGTTAGGGGGTTAGGGTTGGGGTTTGGGGGTTAGGGTTGGGGGTTTAGGGTTGGGGGTTAGGGGGTTGGGGGATTAGGGGGTTTGGGGGTTGGGGTTGGGTACTTGGGGGGTTAGGGTTAGAGTGTTAGGGTTAGATCTGTTAGGGTTGGGGGGTCGGGGTTTAGGGTTGGGGGTTTAGGGTTGGGGGGTTAGGGGTTTGGGGGGTTAGGGTTAGGGGGTTTGGGGGTTGGGGTTGGGTACTTGGGGGGTTAGGTGTTGGGGGGTTAGGGTTAGAGGATTAGGGTTAGGGTTAGATCTATTAGGGTTGGGGGGTTAGGGTTAGATCCGTTAGGGTTAGGGGGTTAGGGTTGGGGGGTTAGGGGGTTGGGGGGTTAGGGTTAGAGGGTTAGGGTTAGGGTTAGATCCGTTAGGGTTAGGGGGTTATGGTTGGGGAGTCGGGGGTTAGGGTTGGGGGGTTAGGGTTAGGCTTAGATCTGTTAGGGTTAGGGGGTTAGGGGGTTTGGGCGTTAGGGTTAGAGGGTTAGGCTTAGATCCGTTAGGGTTAGGGGGTTAGGGGGTTGGGGGGGTTAGGGTTAGAGGGTTAGGGTTAGGCTTAGATCTGTTAGGGTTAGGGGGTTAGGGGGTTTGGGCGTTAGGGTTAGAGGATTAGGGTTAGATCCGTTAGGGTTAGGGGGTTAGGGTTGGGGGTTTAGGGTGTGGGGTTAGGGGGTTGGGGGGTTAGGGTTAGGGGGTTTGGGGGTTGGGGTTGGGTACTTGGGGGGTTAGGATGGGGGGTTAGGGTTAGAGGATTAGCGTTAGGGTTAGATCTGTTAGGGTTGGGGGGTTAGGGTTAGATCCGTTAGGGTTAGGGGGTTAGGGTTGGGGGGTCGGGGGTTAGGGTTGGGGGGTTAGGGTTAGAGGGTTAGGGTTAGGGTTAGATCGGTTGGGGGGTCGGGGGTTAGGGTTGGGGGGTTAGGGGGTTGGGGGGTTAGGGTTAGAGGGTTAGGGTTAGGGTTAGATCCGTTAGGGTTAGGGGGTTATGGTTGGGGGGTCGGGGGTTAGGGTTGGGGGGTTAGGGTTAGGGGGTTTGGGGGTTGGGGTTGGGTACTTGTGGCCCGCGGGGCGCCCGGTGGCCCTACCGGCGTCACCAGCGGCCACCTTGGGGTCAACGGCGGCGGTTTTGGGGTCAACGGCAGCGGTTTTGGGGTTTCGGTCTGGGGGGTGCTGACATGCCCCTCCCCGCACCCCCCCAGGCATCCTGGCCCTGCAGCTGCCCCCGGGGGGGCTCGACGCCGAGTCCTACAGGTGAGAACCAGTCCCCTCCGCCCCCTAAATGCGCCCCCAACCCCCAAAATGCCCCCAGACCCCCCCCAAATTGACCCCCCCCAATTTATTCCCCCCCCTCCAGCGCTTGCCTCCACCTGGCCGAGATGCAGCATCGGGTGCGGAAGGCGCTGGCAGAGTGCGAGCGGCTGCTGCGGGCACGGGTAGGACGGGGGGGGAGACAAAATGGGGGGGGGGCACCAAGGTGGGGGGGGGTCCATGGGGCTAGGGGGGACCCCAAGGATGGGGCGGGGGGGGGGGAACCAAAATGAGGGGGGAACCAAGTGTGCGGGATTTTGTTTCCGGGGGGACCCATTTGTGGGGCGCACGGGGGGGGGGAACCAAAATGAGGGGGGAACCAAGTGTGCGGGGTTTTGTTTCCGGGGGGACCCATTTGTGGGGCGCACCGGGGGGGGGAACCAAAATGAGGGGGGAACCAAGTGTGCGGGGTTTTGTTTCCGGGGGGACCCCTTTGTGGGGCGCACCGGGGGGGGGAACCAAAATGAGGGGGGAACCAAGTGTGCGGGGTTTTGTTTCCGGGGGGACCCATTTGTGGGGCGCACCGGGGGGGGGGAACCAAAATGAGGGGGGAACCAAGTGTGCGGGGTTTTGTTTCCGGGGGGACCCATTTGTGGGGCGCACCGGGGGGGGAACCAAAATGAGGGGGGAACCAAGTGTGCGGGGTTTTGTTTCCGGGGGGACCCATTTGTGGGGCGCACCGGGGGGGGGGAACCAAAATGAGGGGGGAACCAAGTGTGCGGGGTTTTGTTTCCGGGGGGACCCATTTGTGGGGCGCACGGGGGGGGGGAACCAAAATGAGGGGGGAACCAAGTGTGCGGGGATTTGTTTCCGGGGGGACCCATTTGTGGGGCGCACCGGGGGGGGGAACCAAAATGAGGGGGGAACCAAGTGTGCGGGGTTTTGTTTCCGGGGGGACCCATTTGTGGGGCGCACCGGGGGGGGAACCAAAATGAGGGGGGAACCAAGTGTGCGGGGTTTTGTTTCCGGGGGGACCCATTTGTGGGGCGCACCGGGGGGGAACCAAAATGAGGGGGGAACCAAGTGTGCGGGGTTTTGTTTCCGGGGGGACACATTTGTGGGGCGCACCGGGGGGGGGGAACCAAAATGATTTGGGGGGGGAACCAAAATGAGAATGGGGGTCCATGGGGTTAGGGTTAGGGTTAGGGTTAGATCCGTTAGGGTTAGGGGGTTAGGGTTGGGGTTTGGGGGTTAGGGTTGGGGGTTTAGGGTTGGGGGTTAGGGGGTTGGGGGATTAGGGGGTTTGGGGGTTGGGGTTGGGTACTTGGGGGGTTAGGGTTAGAGTGTTAGGGTTAGATCTGTTAGGGTTGGGGGGTCGGGGTTTAGGGTTGGGGGTTTAGGGTTGGGGGTTAGGGGTTTGGGGGGTTAGGGTTAGGGGGTTTGGGGGTTAGGGTTGGGTACTTGGGGGGTTAGGTGTTGGGGGGTTAGGGTTAGAGGATTAGGGTTAGGGTTAGATCTATTAGGGTTGGGGGGTTAGGGTTAGATCCGTTAGGGTTAGGGGGTTAGGGTTGGGGGGTTAGGGGGTTGGGGGGTTAGGGTTAGAGGGTTAGGGTTAGATCCGTTAGGGTTAGGGGGTTAGGGTTGGGGGGTTAGGGTTAGAGGGTTAGGGTTAGGGTTAGATCCGTTAGGGTTAGGGGGTTATGGTTGGGGAGTCGGGGGTTAGGGTTGGGGGGTTAGGGTTAGGCTTAGATCTGTTAGGGTTAGGGGGTTAGGGGGTTTGGGCGTTAGGGTTAGAGGATTAGGGTTAGATCCGTTAGGGTTAGGGGGTTAGGGGGTTGGGGGGGTTAGGGTTAGAGGGTTAGGGTTAGGCTTAGATCTGTTAGGGTTAGGGGGTTAGGGGGTTTGGGCGTTAGGGTTAGAGGATTAGGGTTAGATCCGTTAGGGTTAGGGGGTTAGGGTTGGGGGTTTAGGGTGTGGGGTTAGGGGTTTGGGGGGTTAGGGTTAGGGGGTTTGGGGGTTGGGGTTGGGTACTTGGGGGGTTAGGATGGGGGGTTAGGGTTAGAGGATTAGGGTTAGGGTTAGATCTGTTAGGGTTGGGGGGTTAGGGTTAGATCCGTTAGGGTTAGGGGGTTAGGGTTGGGGGGTCGGGGGTTAGGGTTGGGGGGTTAGGGTTAGGGGGGTTGGGGGTTGGGGTTGGGTACTTGTGGCCCGCGGGGCGCCCGGTGGCCCTACCGGCGTCACCAGCGGCCACCTTGGGGTCAACGGCGGCGGTTTTGGGGTCAACGGCAGCGGTTTTGGGGTTTCGGTCTGGGGGGTGCTGACATGCCCCTCCCCGCACCCCCCCAGGCATCCTGGCCCTGCAGCTGCCCCCGGGGGGGCTCGACGCCGAGTCCTACAGGTGAGAACCAGTCCCCTCCGCCCCCTAAATGCGCCCCCAACCCCCAAAATGCCCCCAGACCCCCCCCAAATTGACCCCCCCCAATTTATTCCCCCCCCTCCAGCGCTTGCCTCCACCTGGCCGAGATGCAGCATCGGGTGCGGAAGGCGCTGGCAGAGTGCGAGCGGCTGCTGCGGGCACGGGTAGGACGGGGGGGGAGACAAAATGGGGGGGGGGCACCAAGGGGGGGGGGGGTCCATGGGGCTAGGGGGGACCCCAAGGATGGGGCGGGGGGGGGGGAACCAAAATGAGGCGGGAACCAAGTGTGCGGGGTGCTGTTTCCGGGGGGACACATTTGTGGGGCGCACCGGGGGGGACCAAAATGAGGCGGGAACCAAGTGTGTGGGGTTTTGTTTCCGGGGGGACCCATTTGTGGGGCGCACCGGGGGGGGGGGAACCAAAATGAGGGGGGAACCAAGTGTGCGGGATTTTGTTTCCGGGGGGACCCATTTGTGGGGCGCACCGGGGGGGGGAACCAAAATGAGGGGGGAACCAAGTGTGCGGGGTTTTGTTTCCGGGGGGACCCATTTGTGGGGCGCACCGGGGGGGGGAACCAAAATGAGGGGGGAACCAAGTGTGCGGGGTTTTGTTTCCGGGGGGACCCATTTGTGGGGCGCACCGGGGGGGGAACCAAAATGAGGGGGGAACCAAGTGTGCGGGGTTTTGTTTCCGGGGGGACCCATTTGTGGGGCGCACCGGGGGGGGGGGGGAACCAAAATGAGGGGGGAACCAAGTGTGCGGGGTTTTGTTTCCGGGGGGACCCATTTGTGGGGCGCACCGGGGGGGGAACCAAAATGAGGGGGGAACCAAGTGTGCGGGGTTTTGTTTCCGGGGGGACCCATTTGTGGGGCGCACCGGGGGGGGAACCAAAATGAGGGGGGAACCAATTGTGCGGGGTTTTGTTTCCGGGGGGACCCATTTGTGGGGCGCACCGGGGGGGGAACCAAAATGATTTGGGGGGGGAACCAAAATGAGAATGGGGGTCCATGGGGTTAGGGTTAGGGTTAGGGTTAGATCCGTTAGGGTTAGGGGGTTAGGGTTGGGGTTTGGGGGTTAGGGTTGGGGGTTTAGGGTTGGGGGTTAGGGGGTTGGGGGATTAGGGGGTTTGGGGGTTGGGGTTGGGTACTTGGGGGGTTAGGGTTAGATCCGTTAGGGTTAGGGGGTTAGGGTTGGGGTTTGGGGGTTAGGGTTGGGGGTTTAGGGTTGGGGGTTAGGGGGTTGGGGGATTAGGGGGTTTGGGGGTTGGGGTTGGGTACTTGGGGGGTTAGGGTTAGAGTGTTAGGGTTAGATCTGTTAGGGTTGGGGGGTCGGGGTTTAGGGTTGGGGGTTTAGGGTTGGGGGGTTAGGGGTTTGGGGGGTTAGGGTTAGGGGGTTTGGGGGTTGGGGTTGGGTACTTGGGGGGTTAGGTGTTGGGGGGTTAGGGTTAGAGGATTAGGGTTAGGGTTAGATCTATTAGGGTTGGGGGGTTAGGGTTAGATCCGTTAGGGTTAGGGGGTTAGGGTTGGGGGGTTAGGGGGTTGGGGGGTTAGGGTTAGAGGGTTAGGGTTAGGGTTAGATCCGTTAGGGTTAGGGGGTTATGGTTGGGGAGTCGGGGGTTAGGGTTGGGGGGTTAGGGTTAGGCTTAGATCTGTTAGGGTTAGGGGGTTAGGGGGTTTGGGCGTTAGGGTTAGAGGGTTAGGCTTAGATCCGTTAGGGTTAGGGGGTTAGGGGGTTGGGGGGGTTAGGGTTAGAGGGTTAGGGTTAGGCTTAGATCTGTTAGGGTTAGGGGGTTAGGGGGTTTGGGCGTTAGGGTTAGACGATTAGGGTTAGATCCGTTAGGGTTAGGGGGTTAGGGTTGGGGGTTTAGGGTGTGGGGTTAGGGGGTTGGGGGGTTAGGGTTAGGGGGTTTGGGGGTTGGGGTTGGGTACTTGGGGGGTTAGGATGGGGGGTTAGGGTTAGAGGATTAGCGTTAGGGTTAGATCTGTTAGGGTTGGGGGGTTAGGGTTAGATCCGTTAGGGTTAGGGGGTTAGGGTTGGGGGGTCGGGGGTTAGGGTTGGGGGGTTAGGGGGTTGGGGGGTTAGGGTTAGAGGGTTAGGGTTAGGGTTAGATCCGTTAGGGTTAGGGGGTTATGGTTGGGGGGTCGGGGGTTAGGGTTGGGGGGTTAGGGTTAGGGGGTTTGGGGGTTGGGGTTGGGTACTTGTGGCCCGCGGGGCGCCCGGTGGCCCTACCGGCGTCACCAGCGGCCACCTTGGGGTCAACGGCGGCGGTTTTGGGGTCAACGGCAGCGGTTTTGGGGTTTCGGTCTGGGGGGTGCTGACATGCCCCTCCCCGCACCCCCCCAGGCATCCTGGCCCTGCAGCTGCCCCCGGGGGGGCTCGACGCCGAGTCCTACAGGTGAGAACCAGTCCCCTCCGCCCCCTAAATGCGCCCCCAACCCCCAAAATGCCCCCAGACCCCCCCCAAATTGACCCCCCCCAATTTATTCCCCCCCCTCCAGCGCTTGCCTCCACCTGGCCGAGATGCAGCATCGGGTGCGGAAGGCGCTGGCAGGGTGCGAGCAGCTGCTGCGGGCACGGGTAGGACGGGGGGGGAGACAAAATGGGGGGGGGGCACCAAGGGGGGGGGGGGTCCATGGGGCTAGGGGGGACCCCAAGGATGGGGCGGGGGGGGGGGAACCAAAATGAGGCGGGAACCAAGTGTGCGGGGTGCTGTTTCCGGGGGGACACATTTGTGGGGCGCACCGGGGGGGGACCAAAATGAGGCGGGAACCAAGTGTGCGGGGTGCTGTTTCCGGGGGGACCCATTTGTGGGGCGCACCGGGGGGGGAACCAAAATGAGGGGGGAACCAAGTGTGCGGGGTTTTGTTTCCGGGGGGACCCATTTGTGGGGCGCACCGGGGGGGGGAACCAAAATGAGGGGGGAACCAAGTGTGCGGGGTTTTGTTTCCGGGGGGACCGATTTGTGGGGCGCACCGGGGGGGGGAACCAAAATGAGGGGGGAACCAAGTGTGCGGGGTTTTGTTTCCAGGGGGACCCATTTGTGGGGCGCACCGGGGGGGAACCAAAATGAGGGGGGAACCAAGTGTGCGGGGTTTTGTTTCCGGGGGGACCCATTTGTGGGGCGCACCGGGGGGGGGAACCAAAATGAGGGGGGAACCAAGTGTGCGGGGTTTTGTTTCCGTGGGGACCCATTTGTGAGGCGCACCGGGGGGGGGAACCAAAATGAGGGGGGAACCAAGTGTGCGGGGTCTTGTTTCCGGGGGGACCCATTTGTGGGGCGCCCCGGGGGGGGAACCAAAATGATTTGGGGGGGGAACCAAAATGAGAATGGGGGTCCATGGGGTTAGGGTTAGGGTTAGGGTTAGATCCGTTAGGGTTAGGGGGTTAGGGTTGGGGTTTGGGGGTTAGGGTTGGGGTTTTAGGGTTGGGGGTTAGGGGGTTGGGGGATTAGGGGGTTTGGGGGTTGGGGTTGGGTACTTGGGGGGTTAGGGTTAGAGTGTTAGGGTTAGATCTGTTAGGGTTGGGGGGTCGGGGTTTAGGGTTGGGGGTTTAGGGTTGGGGGGTTAGGGGTTTGGGGGGTTAGGGTTAGGGGGTTTGGGGGTTGGGGTTGGGTACTTGGGGGGTTAGGTGTTGGGGGGTTAGGGTTAGAGGATTAGGGTTAGGGTTAGATCTATTAGGGTTGGGGGGTTAGGGTTAGATCCGTTAGGGTTAGGGGGTTAGGGTTGGGGGGTTAGGGGGTTGGGGGGTTAGGGTTAGAGGGTTAGGGTTAGGGTTAGATCCGTTAGGGTTAGGGGGTTATGGTTGGGGAGTCGGGGGTTAGGGTTGGGGGGTTAGGGTTAGGCTTAGATCTGTTAGGGTTAGGGGGTTAGGGGGTTTGGGCGTTAGGGTTAGAGGGTTAGGCTTAGATCCGTTAGGGTTAGGGGGTTAGGGGGTTGGGGGGGTTAGGGTTAGAGGGTTAGGGTTAGGCTTAGATCTGTTAGGGTTAGGGGGTTAGGGGGTTTGGGCGTTAGGGTTAGAGGATTAGGGTTAGATCCGTTAGGGTTAGGGGGTTAGGGTTGGGGGTTTAGGGTGTGGGGTTAGGGGGTTGGGGGGTTAGGGTTAGGGGGTTTGGGGGTTGGGGTTGGGTACTTGGGGGGTTAGGATGGGGGGTTAGGGTTAGAGGATTAGGGTTACGGTTAGATCTGTTAGGGTTGGGGGGTTAGGGTTGGGGGGTCGGGGGTTAGGGTTGGGGGGTTAAGGTTAGGGGGGTTGGGGGTTGGGGTTGGGTACTTGTGGCCTGCGGTGCGCCCGGTGGCCCTACCGGCGTCACCAGCGGCCACCTTGGGGTCAACGGCGGCGGTTTTGGGGTCAACGGCAGCGGTTTTGGGGTTTCGGTCTGGGGGGTGCTGACATGCCCCTCCCCGCACCCCCCCAGGCATCCTGGCCCTGCAGCTGCCCCCGGGGGGGCTCGACGCCGAGTCCTACAGGTGAGAACCAGTCCCCTCCGCCCCCTAAATGCGCCCCCAACCCCCAAAATGCCCCCAGACCCCCCCCAAATTGACCCCCCCCAATTTATTCCCCCCCCTCCAGCGCTTGCCTCCACCTGGCCGAGATGCAGCATCGGGTGCGGAAGGCGCTGGCAGAGTGCGAGCGGCTGCTGCGGGCACGGGTAGGACGGGGGGGGAGACAAAATGGGGGGGGGGCACCAAGGGGGGGGGGGGTCCATGGGGCTAGGGGGGACCCCAAGGATGGGGCGGGGGGGGGGGAACCAAAATGAGGCGGGAACCAAGTGTGCGGGGTGCTGTTTCCGGGGGGACACATTTGTGGGGCGCACCGGGGGAGGAACCAAAATGAGGGGGGAACCAAGTGTGCGGGGTTTTGTTTCCGGGGGGACCCATTTGTGGGGCGCACCGGGGGGGGGAACCAAAATGAGGGGGGAACCAAGTGTGCGGGGTTTTGTTTCCGTGGGGACCCATTTGTGGGGCGCAGCGGGGGGGGGGAACCAAAATGAGGGGGGAACCAAGTGTGCGGGATTTTGTTTCCGGGGGGACCCATTTGTGGGGCGCCCCGGGGGGGGAACCAAAATGATTTGGGGGGGGAACCAAAATGAGAATGGGGGTCCATGGGGTTAGGGTTAGGGTTAGGGTTAGATCCGTTAGGGTTAGGGGGTTAGGGTTGGGGTTTGGGGGTTAGGGTTGGGGTTTTAGGGTTGGGGGTTAGGGGGTTGGGGGATTAGGGGGTTTGGGGGTTGGGGTTGGGTACTTGGGGGGTTAGGGTTAGAGTGTTAGGGTTAGATCTGTTAGGGTTGGGGGGTCGGGGTTTAGGGTTGGGGGTTTAGGGTTGGGGGGTTAGGGGTTTGGGGGGTTAGGGTTAGGGGGTTTGGGGGTTGGGGTTGGGTACTTGGGGGGTTAGGTGTTGGGGGGTTAGGGTTAGAGGATTAGGGTTAGGGTTAGATCTATTAGGGTTGGGGGGTTAGGGTTAGATCCGTTAGGGTTAGGGGGTTAGGGTTGGGGGGTTAGGGGGTTGGGGGGTTAGGGTTAGAGGGTTAGGGTTAGGGTTAGATCCGTTAGGGTTAGGGGGTTATGGTTGGGGAGTCGGGGGTTAGGGTTGGGGGGTTAGGGTTAGGCTTAGATCTGTTAGGGTTAGGGGGTTAGGGGGTTTGGGCGTTAGGGTTAGAGGGTTAGGCTTAGATCCGTTAGGGTTAGGGGGTTAGGGGGTTGGGGGGGTTAGGGTTAGAGGGTTAGGGTTAGGCTTAGATCTGTTAGGGTTAGGGGGTTAGGGGGTTTGGGCGTTAGGGTTAGAGGATTAGGGTTAGATCCGTTAGGGTTAGGGGGTTAGGGTTGGGGGTTTAGGGTGTGGGGTTAGGGGGTTGGGGGGTTAGGGTTAGGGGGTTTGGGGGTTGGGGTTGGGTACTTGGGGGGTTAGGATGGGGGGTTAGGGTTAGAGGATTAGGGTTACGGTTAGATCTGTTAGGGTTGGGGGGTTAGGGTTGGGGGGTCGGGGGTTAGGGTTGGGGGGTTAAGGTTAGGGGGGTTGGGGGTTGGGGTTGGGTACTTGTGGCCTGCGGTGCGCCCGGTGGCCCTACCGGCGTCACCAGCGGCCACCTTGGGGTCAACGGCGGCGGTTTTGGGGTCAACGGCAGCGGTTTTGGGGTTTCGGTCTGGGGGGTGCTGACATGCCCCTCCCCGCACCCCCCCAGGCATCCTGGCCCTGCAGCTGCCCCCGGGGGGGCTCGACGCCGAGTCCTACAGGTGAGAACCAGTCCCCTCCGCCCCCTAAATGCGCCCCCAACCCCCAAAATGCCCCCAGACCCCCCCCAAATTGACCCCCCCCAATTTATTCCCCCCCCTCCAGCGCTTGCCTCCACCTGGCCGAGATGCAGCATCGGGTGCGGAAGGCGCTGGCAGAGTGCGAGCGGCTGCTGCGGGCACGGGTAGGACGGGGGGGGAGACAAAATGGGGGGGGGGCACCAAGGGGGGGGGGGGTCCATGGGGCTAGGGGGGACCCCAAGGATGGGGCGGGGGGGGGGGAACCAAAATGAGGCGGGAACCAAGTGTGCGGGGTGCTGTTTCCGGGGGGACACATTTGTGGGGCGCACCGGGGGAGGAACCAAAATGAGGGGGGAACCAAGTGTGCGGGGTTTTGTTTCCGGGGGGACCCATTTGTGGGGCGCACCGGGGGGGGGAACCAAAATGAGGGGGGAACCAAGTGTGCGGGGTTTTGTTTCCGTGGGGACCCATTTGTGGGGCGCAGCGGGGGGGGGGAACCAAAATGAGGGGGGAACCAAGTGTGCGGGATTTTGTTTCCGGGGGGACCCATTTGTGGGGCGCACCGGGGGGGGGGAACCAAAATGAGGGGGGAACCAAGTGTGCGGGGTTTTGTTTCCGGGGGGACCCATTTGTGGGGCGCACCGGGGGGGGGAACCAAAATGAGGGGGGAACCAAGTGTGCGGGGTTTTGTTTCCGGGGGGACCCATTTGTGGTGCGCACCGGGGGGGGGGGAACCAAAATGAGGGGGGAACCAAGTGTGCGGGGTTTTGTTTCCGGGGGGACCCATTTGTGGGGCGCACCGGGGGGGGGAACCAAAATGAGGGGGGAACCAAGTGTGCGGGGTTTTGTTTCCAGGGGGACCCATTTGTGGGGCGCACCGGGGGGGAACCAAAATGAGGGGGGAACCAAGTGTGCGGGGTTTTGTTTCCGGGGGGACCCATTTGTGGGGCGCACCGGGGGGGGGAACCAAAATGAGGGGGTAACCAAGTGTGCGGGGTTTTGTTTCCGGGGGGACACATTTGAGGGGCACACCGGGGGGGGGGGAACCAAAATGAGGGGGGAACCAAGTGTGCGGGGTTTTGTTTCCGGGGGGACCCATTTGTGAGGCGCACCGGGGGGGGGGGGAACCAAAATGAGGGGGGAACCAAGTGTGCGGGGTCTTGTTTCCGGGGGGACCCATTTGTGGGGCGCCCCGGGGGGGGAACCAAAATGATTTGGGGGGGGATCCAAAATGAGAATGGGGGTCCATGGGGTTAGGGTTAGTGTTAGGGTTAGATCCGTTAGGGTTAGGGGGTTAGGGTTGGGGTTTGGGGGTTAGGGTTGGGGTTTTAGGGTTGGGGGTTAGGGGGTTGGGGGATTAGGGGGTTTGGGGGTTGGGGTTGGGTACTTGGGGGGTTAGGGTTAGAGTGTTAGGGTTAGATCTGTTAGGGTTGGGGGGTCGGGGTTTAGGGTTGGGGGTTTAGGGTTGGGGGGTTAGGGGTTTGGGGGGTTAGGGTTAGGGGGTTTGGGGGTTGGGGTTGGGTACTTGGGGGGTTAGGTGTTGGGGGGTTAGGGTTAGAGGATTAGGGTTAGGGTTAGATCTATTAGGGTTGGGGGGTTAGGGTTAGATCCGTTAGGGTTAGGGGGTTAGGGTTGGGGGGTTAGGGGGTTGGGGGGTTAGGGTTAGAGGGTTAGGGTTAGGGTTAGATCCGTTAGGGTTAGGGGGTTATGGTTGGGGAGTCGGGGGTTAGGGTTGGGGGGTTAGGGTTAGGCTTAGATCTGTTAGGGTTAGGGGGTTAGGGGGTTTGGGCGTTAGGGTTAGAGGGTTAGGCTTAGATCCGTTAGGGTTAGGGGGTTAGGGGGTTGGTGGGGTTAGGGTTAGAGGGTTAGGGTTAGGCTTAGATCTGTTAGGGTTAGGGGGTTAGGGGGTTTGGGCGTTAGGGTTAGAGGATTAGGGTTAGATCCGTTAGGGTTAGGGGGTTAGGGTTGGGGGTTTAGGGTGTGGGGTTAGGGGGTTGGGGGGTTAGGGTTAGGGGGTTTGGGGGTTGGGGTTGGGTACTTGGGGGGTTAGGATGGGGGGTTAGGGTTAGAGGATTAGGGTTAGGGTTAGATCTGTTAGGGTTGGGGGGTTAGGGTTAGATCCGTTAGGGTTAGGGGGTTAGGGTTGGGGGGTCGGGGGTTAGGGTTGGGGGCTTAGGGTTAGAGGGTTAGGGTTAGGGTTAGATCGGTTGGGGGGTCGGGGGTTAGGGTTGGGGGGTTAGGGGGTTGGGGGGTTAGGGTTAGAGGGTTAGGGTTAGGGTTAGATCCGTTAGGGTTAGGGGGTTATGGTTGGGGGGTCGGGGGTTAGGGTTGGGGGGTTAAGGTTAGGGGGGTTGGGGGTTGGGGTTGGGTACTTGTGGCCCGCGGGGCGCCCGGTGGCCCTACCGGCGTCACCAGCGGCCACCTTGGGGTCAACGGCGGCGGTTTTGGGGTCAACGGCAGCGGTTTTGGGGTTTCGGTCTGGGGGGTGCTGACATGCCCCTCCCCGCACCCCCCCAGGCATCCTGGCCCTGCAGCTGCCCCCGGGGGGGCTCGACGCCGAGTCCTACAGGTGAGAACCAGTCCCCTCCGCCCCCTAAATGCGCCCCCAACCCCCAAAATGCCCCCAGACCCCCCCCAAATTGACCCCCCCCAATTTATTCCCCCCCCTCCAGCGCTTGCCTCCACCTGGCCGAGATGCAGCATCGGGTGCGGAAGGCGCTGGCAGAGTGCGAGCGGCTGCTGCGGGCACGGGTAGGACGGGGGGGGAGACAAAATGGGGGGGGGGCACCAAGGGGGGGGGGGGTCCATGGGGCTAGGGGGGACCCCAAGGATGGGGCGGGGGGGGGGGAACCAAAATGAGGCGGGAACCAAGTGTGCGGGGTGCTGTTTCCGGGGGGACACATTTGTGGGGCGCACCGGGGGGGGACCAAAATGAGGCGGGAACCAAGTGTGCGGGGTTTTGTTTCCGGGGGGACCCATTTGTGGGGCGCACCGGGGGGGGGAACCAAAATGAGGGGGGAACCAAGTGTGCGGGGTTTTGTTTCCGGGGGGACCCATTTGTGGGGCGCACCGGGGGGGGAACCAAAATGAGGGGGGAACCAATTGTGCGGGGTTTTGTTTCCGGGGGGACCCATTTGTGGGGCGCACCGGGGGGGGGAACCAAAATGAGGGGGGAACCAAGTGTGCGGGATTTTGTTTCCGGGGGGACCCATTTGTGGGGCGCACCGGGGGGGGGAACCAAAATGAGGGGGGAACCAAGTGTGCGGGGTTTTGTTTCCGGGGGGACCCATTTGTGGGGCGCACCGGGGGGGGGAACCAAAATGAGGGGGGAACCAAGTGTGCGGGGTTTTGTTTCCGGGGGGACCCATTTGTGGGGCGCACCGGGGGGGGGAACCAAAATGAGGGGGGAACCAAGTGTGCGGGGTTTTGTTTCCGGGGGGACCCATTTGTGGGGCGCACCGGGGGGGGAACCAAAATGAGGGGGGAACCAATTGTGCGGGGTTTTGTTTCCGGGGGGACCCATTTGTGGGGCGCACCGGGGGGGGAACCAAAATGATTTGGGGGGGGAACCAAAATGAGAATGGGGGTCCATGGGGTTAGGGTTAGGGTTAGGGTTAGATCCGTTAGGGTTAGGGGGTTAGGGTTGGGGTTTGGGGGTTAGGGTTGGGGGTTTAGGGTTGGGGGTTAGGGGGTTGGGGGATTAGGGGGTTTGGGGGTTGGGGTTGGGTACTTGGGGGGTTAGGGTTAGATCCGTTAGGGTTAGGGGGTTAGGGTTGGGGTTTGGGGGTTAGGGTTGGGGGTTTAGGGTTGGGGGTTAGGGGGTTGGGGGATTAGGGGGTTTGGGGGTTGGGGTTGGGTACTTGGGGGGTTAGGGTTAGAGTGTTAGGGTTAGATCTGTTAGGGTTGGGGGGTCGGGGTTTAGGGTTGGGGGTTTAGGGTTGGGGGTTAGGGGTTTGGGGGGTTAGGGTTAGGGGGTTTGGGGGTTGGGGTTGGGTACTTGGGGGGTTAGGTGTTGGGGGGTTAGGGTTAGAGGATTAGGGTTAGGGTTAGATCTATTAGGGTTGGGGGGTTAGGGTTAGATCCGTTAGGGTTAGGGGGTTAGGGTTGGGGGGTTAGGGGGTTGGGGGGTTAGGGTTAGATGGTTAGGGTTAGGGTTAGATCCGTTAGGGTTAGGGGGTTATGGTTGGGGAGTCGGGGGTTAGGGTTGGGGGGTTAGGGTTAGGCTTAGATCTGTTAGGGTTAGGGGGTTAGGGGGTTTGGGCGTTAGGGTTAGAGGATTAGGGTTAGATCCGTTAGGGTTAGGGGGTTAGGGGGTTGGGGGGGTTAGGGTTAGAGGGTTAGGGTTAGGCTTAGATCTGTTAGGGTTAGGGGGTTAGGGGGTTTGGGCGTTAGGGTTAGAGGATTAGGGTTAGATCCGTTAGGGTTAGGGGGTTAGGGTTGGGGGTTTAGGGTGTGGGGTTAGGGGGTTGGGGGGTTAGGGTTAGGGGGTTTGGGGGTTGGGGTTGGGTACTTGGGGGGTTAGGATGGGGGGTTAGGGTTAGAGGATTAGCGTTAGGGTTAGATCTGTTAGGGTTGGGGGGTTAGGGTTAGATCCGTTAGGGTTAGGGGGTTAGGGTTGGGGGGTCGGGGGTTAGGGTTGGGGGGTTAGGGTTAGAGGGTTAGGGTTAGGGTTAGATCGGTTGGGGGGTCGGGGGTTAGGGTTGGGGGGTTAGGGGGTTGGGGGGTTAGGGTTAGAGGGTTAGGGTTAGGGTTAGATCCGTTAGGGTTAGGGGGTTATGGTTGGGGGGTCGGGGGTTAGGGTTGGGGGGTTAGGGTTAGGGGGTTTGGGGGTTGGGGTTGGGTACTTGTGGCCCGCGGGGCGCCCGGTGGCCCTACCGGCGTCACCAGCGGCCACCTTGGGGTCAACGGCGGCGGTTTTGGGGTCAACGGCAGCGGTTTTGGGGTTTCGGTCTGGGGGGTGCTGACATGCCCCTCCCCGCACCCCCCCAGGCATCCTGGCCCTGCAGCTGCCCCCGGGGGGGCTCGACGCCGAGTCCTACAGGTGAGAACCAGTCCCCTCCGCCCCCTAAATGCGCCCCCAACCCCCAAAATGCCCCCAGACCCCCCCCAAATTGACCCCCCCCAATTTATTCCCCCCCCTCCAGCGCTTGCCTCCACCTGGCCGAGATGCAGCATCGGTTGCGGAAGGCGCTGGCAGGGTGCGAGCGGCTGCTGCGGGCACGGGTAGGACGGGGGGGGAGACAAAATGGGGGGGGGGCACCAAGGGGGGGGGGGGTCCATGGGGCTAGGGGGGACCCCAAGGATGGGGCGGGGGGGGGGGAACCAAAATGAGGCGGGAACCAAGTGTGCGGGGTGCTGTTTCCGGGGGGACCCATTTGTGGGGCGCACCGGGGGGGGAACCAAAATGAGGGGGGAACCAAGTGTGCGGGGTTTTGTTTCCGGGGGGACCCATTTGTGGGGCGCACCGGGGGGGGGGAACCAAAATGAGGGGGGAACCAAGTGTGCGGGGTTTTGTTTCCGGGGGGACCCATTTGTGGGGCGCACCGGGGGGGGGAACCAAAATGAGGGGGGAACCAAGTGTGCGGGGTTTTGTTTCCGGGGGGACCCATTTGTGGGGCGCACCGGGGGGGGGGGGAACCAAAATGAGGGGGGAACCAAGTGTGCGGGGTTTTGTTTCCGGGGGGACCCATTTGTGAGGCGCACCGGGGGGGGGGGAACCAAAATGAGGGGGGAACCAAGTGTGCGGGGTCTTGTTTCCGGGGGGACACATTTGTGGGGCGCACCGGGGGGGGAACCAAAATGATTTGGGGGGGGAACCAAAATGAGAATGGGGGTCCATGGGGTTAGGGTTAGGGTTAGGGTTAGATCCGTTAGGGTTAGGGGGTTAGGGTTGGGGTTTGGGGGTTAGGGTTGGGGTTTTAGGGTTGGGGGTTAGGGGGTTGGGGGATTAGGGGGTTTGGGGGTTGGGGTTGGGTACTTGGGGGGTTAGGGTTAGAGTGTTAGGGTTAGATCTGTTAGGGTTGGGGGGTCGGGGTTTAGGGTTGGGGGTTTAGGGTTGGGGGGTTAGGGGTTTGGGGGGTTAGGGTTAGGGGGTTTGGGGGTTGGGGTTGGGTACTTGGGGGGTTAGGTGTTGGGGGGTTAGGGTTAGAGGATTAGGGTTAGGGTTAGATCTATTAGGGTTGGGGGGTTAGGGTTAGATCCGTTAGGGTTAGGGGGTTAGGGTTGGGGGGTTAGGGGGTTGGGGGGTTAGGGTTAGAGGGTTAGGGTTAGGGTTAGATCCGTTAGGGTTAGGGGGTTATGGTTGGGGAGTCGGGGGTTAGGGTTGGGGGGTTAGGGTTAGGCTTAGATCTGTTAGGGTTAGGGGGTTAGGGGGTTTGGGCGTTAGGGTTAGAGGGTTAGGCTTAGATCCGTTAGGGTTAGGGGGTTAGGGGGTTGGGGGGGTTAGGGTTAGAGGGTTAGGGTTAGGCTTAGATCTGTTAGGGTTAGGGGGTTAGGGGGTTTGGGCGTTAGGGTTAGAGGATTAGGGTTAGATCCGTTAGGGTTAGGGGGTTAGGGTTGGGGGTTTAGGGTGTGGGGTTAGGGGGTTGGGGGGTTAGGGTTAGGGGGTTTGGGGGTTGGGGTTGGGTACTTGGGGGGTTAGGATGGGGGGTTAGGGTTAGAGGATTAGGGTTAGGGTTAGATCTGTTAGGGTTGGGGGGTTAGGGTTAGATCCGTTAGGGTTAGGGGGTTAGGGTTGGGGGGTCGGGGGTTAGGGTTGGGGGGTTAGGGTTAGAGGGTTAGGGTTAGGGTTAGATCGGTTGGGGGGTCGGGGGTTAGGGTTGGGGGGTTAGGGGGTTGGGGGGTTAGGGTTAGAGGGTTAGGGTTAGGGTTAGATCCGTTAGGGTTAGGGGGTTATGGTTGGGGGGTCGGGGGTTAGGGTTGGGGGGTTAAGGTTAGGGGGGTTGGGGGTTGGGGTTGGGTACTTGTGGCCCGCGGGGCGCCCGGTGGCCCTACCGGCGTCACCAGCGGCCACCTTGGGGTCAACGGCGGCGGTTTTGGGGTCAACGGCAGCGGTTTTGGGGTTTCGGTCTGGGGGGTGCTGACATGCCCCTCCCCGCACCCCCCCAGGCATCCTGGCCCTGCAGCTGCCCCCGGGGGGGCTCGACGCCGAGTCCTACAGGTGAGAACCAGTCCCCTCCGCCCCCTAAATGCGCCCCCAACCCCCAAAATGCCCCCAGACCCCCCCCAAATTGACCCCCCCCAATTTATTCCCCCCCCTCCAGCGCTTGCCTCCACCTGGCCGAGATGCAGCATCGGGTGCGGAAGGCGCTGGCAGAGTGCGAGCGGCTGCTGCGGGCACGGGTAGGACGGGGGGGGAGACAAAATGGGGGGGGGGCACCAAGAGGGGGGGGGGTCCATGGGGCTAGGGGGGACCCCAAGGATGGGGCGGGGAGGGGGGAACCAAAATGAGGCGGGAACCAAGTGTGCGGGGTGCTGTTTCTGGGGGGACACATTTGTGGGGCGCACCGGGGGGGGAACCAAAATGAGGGGGGAACCAAGTGTGCGGGGTTTTGTTTCCGGGGGGACCCATTTGTGGGGCGCACCGGGGGGGGGGAACCAAAATGAGGGGGGAACCAAGTGTGCGGGGTTTTGTTTCCGGGGGGACCCATTTGTGGGGCGCACCGGGGGGGGGGAACCAAAATGAGGGGGGAACCAAGTGTGCGGGATTTTGTTTCCGGGGGACCCATTTGTGGGGCGCACCGGGGGGGGGAACCAAAATGAGGGGGGAACCAAGTGTGCGGGGTTTTGTTTCCGGGGGGACCCATTTGTGTGGCGCACCGGGGGGGGGAACCAAAATGAGGGGGGAACCAAGTGTGCGGGGTTTTGTTTCCGGGGGGACCCATTTGTGGGGCGCACCGGGGGGGGGGAACCAAAATGAGGGGGGAACCAAGTGTGCGGGGTTTTGTTTCCGGGGGGACCCATTTGTGGGGCGCACCGGGGGGGGGGAACCAAAATGAGGGGGGAACCAAGTGTGCGGGGTTTTGTTTCCGGGGGGACCCATTTGTGAGGCGCACCGGGGGGGGGGAACCAAAATGAGGGGGGAACCAAGTGTGCGGGGTCTTGTTTCCGGGGGGACCCATTTGTGGGGCGCACCGGGGGGGGAACCAAAATGATTTGGGGGGGGAACCAAAATGAGAATGGGGGTCCATGGGGTTAGGGTTAGGGTTAGGGTTAGATCCGTTAGGGTTAGGGGGTTAGGGTTGGGGTTTGGGGGTTAGGGTTGGGGTTTTAGGGTTGGGGGTTAGGGGGTTGGGGGATTAGGGGGTTTGGGGGTTGGGGTTGGGTACTTGGGGGGTTAGGGTTAGAGTGTTAGGGTTAGATCTGTTAGGGTTGGGGGGTCGGGGTTTAGGGTTGGGGGTTTAGGGTTGGGGGTTAGGGGTTTGGGGGGTTAGGGTTAGGGGGTTTGGGGGTTGGGGTTGGGTACTTGGGGGGTTAGGTGTTGGGGGGTTAGGGTTAGAGGATTAGGGTTAGGGTTAGATCTGTTAGGGTTAGGGGGTTAGGGGGTTTGGGCGTTAGGGTTAGACGATTAGGGTTAGATCCGTTAGGGTTAGGGGGTTAGGGTTGGGGGTTTAGGGTGTGGGGTTAGGGGGTTGGGGGGTTAGGGTTAGGGGGTTTGGGGGTTGGGGTTGGGTACTTGGGGGGTTAGGATGGGGGGTTAGGGTTAGAGGATTAGGGTTAGGGTTAGATCTGTTAGGGTTGGGGGGTTAGGGTTAGATCCGTTAGGGTTAGGGGGTTAGGGTTGGGGGGTCGGGGGTTAGGGTTGGGGGGTTAGGGGGTTGGGGGGTTAGGGTTAGAGGGTTAGGGTTAGGGTTAGATCCGTTAGGGTTAGGGGGTTATGGTTGGGGGGTCGGGGGTTAGGGTTGGGGGGTTAGGGTTAGGGGGTTTGGGGGTTGGGGTTGGGTACTTGTGGCCCGTGGGGCGCCCGGTGGCCCTACCGGCGTCACCAGCGGCCACCTTGGGGTCAACGGCGGCGGTTTTGGGGTCAACGGCAGCGGTTTTGGGGTTTCGGTCTGGGGGGTGCTGACATGCCCCTCCCCGCACCCCCCCAGGCATCCTGGCCCTGCAGCTGCCCCCGGGGGGGCTCGACGCCGAGTCCTACAGGTGAGAACCAGTCCCCTCCGCCCCCTAAATGCGCCCCCAACCCCCAAAATGCCCCCAGACCCCCCCCAAATTGACCCCCCCCAATTTATTCCCCCCCCTCCAGCGCTTGCCTCCACCTGGCCGAGATGCAGCATCGGGTGCGGAAGGCGCTGGCAGAGTGCGAGCGGCTGCTGCGGGCACGGGTAGGACGGGGGGGGAGACAAAATGGGGGGGGGGCACCAAGGGGGGGGGGGGTCCATGGGGCTAGGGGGGACCCCAAGGATGGGGCGGGGGGGGGGGAACCAAAATGAGGCGGGAACCAAGTGTGCGGGGTGCTGTTTCCGGGGGGACACATTTGTGGGGCGCACCGGGGGGGGACCAAAATGAGGCGGGAACCAAGTGTGCGGGGTTTTGTTTCCGGGGGGACCCATTTGTGGGGCGCACCGGGGGGGGGAACCAAAATGAGGGGGGAACCAAGTGTGCGGGATTTTGTTTCCGGGGGGACCCATTTGTGGGGCGCACCGGGGGGGGGAACCAAAATGAGGGGGGAACCAAGTGTGCGGGGTTTTGTTTCCGGGGGGACCCATTTGTGGGGCGCACCGGGGGGGGAACCAAAATGAGGGGGGAACCAAGTGTGCGGGGTTTTGTTTCCGGGGGGACCCATTTGTGGGGCGCACCGGGGGGGAACCAAAATGAGGGGGGAACCAAGTGTGCGGGGTTTTGTTTCCGGGGGGACACATTTGTGGGGCGCACCGGGGGGGGGGAACCAAAATGATTTGGGGGGGGAACCAAAATGAGAATGGGGGTCCATGGGGTTAGGGTTAGGGTTAGGGTTAGATCCGTTAGGGTTAGGGGGTTAGGGTTGGGGTTTGGGGGTTAGGGTTGGGGGTTTAGGGTTGGGGGTTAGGGGGTTGGGGGTTAGGGGGTTGGGGGATTAGGGGGTTTGGGGGTTGGGGTTGGGTACTTGGGGGGTTAGGGTTAGAGTGTTAGGGTTAGATCTGTTAGGGTTGGGGGGTCGGGGTTTAGGGTTGGGGGTTTAGGGTTGGGGGTTAGGGGTTTGGGGGGTTAGGGTTAGGGGGTTTGGGGGTTAGGGTTGGGTACTTGGGGGGTTAGGTGTTGGGGGGTTAGGGTTAGAGGATTAGGGTTAGGGTTAGATCTATTAGGGTTGGGGGGTTAGGGTTAGATCCGTTAGGGTTAGGGGGTTAGGGTTGGGGGGTTAGGGGGTTGGGGGGTTAGGGTTAGAGGGTTAGGGTTAGATCCGTTAGGGTTAGGGGGTTAGGGTTGGGGGGTTAGGGTTAGAGGGTTAGGGTTAGGGTTAGATCCGTTAGGGTTAGGGGGTTATGGTTGGGGAGTCGGGGGTTAGGGTTGGGGGGTTAGGGTTAGGCTTAGATCTGTTAGGGTTAGGGGGTTAGGGGGTTTGGGCGTTAGGGTTAGAGGATTAGGGTTAGATCCGTTAGGGTTAGGGGGTTAGGGGGTTGGGGGGGTTAGGGTTAGAGGGTTAGGGTTAGGCTTAGATCTGTTAGGGTTAGGGGGTTAGGGGGTTTGGGCGTTAGGGTTAGAGGATTAGGGTTAGATCCGTTAGGGTTAGGGGGTTAGGGTTGGGGGTTTAGGGTGTGGGGTTAGGGGTTTGGGGGGTTAGGGTTAGGGGGTTTGGGGGTTGGGGTTGGGTACTTGGGGGGTTAGGATGGGGGGTTAGGGTTAGAGGATTAGGGTTAGGGTTAGATCTGTTAGGGTTGGGGGGTTAGGGTTAGATCCGTTAGGGTTAGGGGGTTAGGGTTGGGGGGTCGGGGGTTAGGGTTGGGGGGTTAGGGTTAGGGGGGTTGGGGGTTGGGGTTGGGTACTTGTGGCCCGCGGGGCGCCCGGTGGCCCTACCGGCGTCACCAGCGGCCACCTTGGGGTCAACGGCGGCGGTTTTGGGGTCAACGGCAGCGGTTTTGGGGTTTCGGTCTGGGGGGTGCTGACATGCCCCTCCCCGCACCCCCCCAGGCATCCTGGCCCTGCAGCTGCCCCCGGGGGGGCTCGACGCCGAGTCCTACAGGTGAGAACCAGTCCCCTCCGCCCCCTAAATGCGCCCCCAACCCCCAAAATGCCCCCAGACCCCCCCCAAATTGACCCCCCCCAATTTATTCCCCCCCCTCCAGCGCTTGCCTCCACCTGGCCGAGATGCAGCATCGGGTGCGGAAGGCGCTGGCAGAGTGCGAGCGGCTGCTGCGGGCACGGGTAGGACGGGGGGGGAGACAAAATGGGGGGGGGGCACCAAGGGGGGGGGGGGTCCATGGGGCTAGGGGGGACCCCAAGGATGGGGCGGGGGGGGGGGAACCAAAATGAGGCGGGAACCAAGTGTGCGGGGTGCTGTTTCCGGGGGGACACATTTGTGGGGCGCACCGGGGGGGGACCAAAATGAGGCGGGAACCAAGTGTGTGGGGTTTTGTTTCCGGGGGGACCCATTTGTGGGGCGCACCGGGGGGGGGGGGAACCAAAATGAGGGGGGAACCAAGTGTGCGGGATTTTGTTTCCGGGGGGACCCATTTGTGGGGCGCACCGGGGGGGGGAACCAAAATGAGGGGGGAGCCAAGTGTGCGGGGTTTTGTTTCCGGGGGGACCCATTTGTGGGGCGCACCGGGGGGGGGAACCAAAATGAGGGGGGAACCAAGTGTGCGGGGTTTTGTTTCCGGGGGGACCCATTTGTGGGGCGCACCGGGGGGGGAACCAAAATGAGGGGGGAACCAAGTGTGCGGGGTTTTGTTTCCGGGGGGACCCATTTGTGGGGCGCACCGGGGGGGGGGAAACCAAAATGAGGGGGGAACCAAGTGTGCGGGGTTTTGTTTCCGGGGGGACCCATTTGTGGGGCGCACCGGGGGGGGAACCAAAATGAGGGGGGAACCAAGTGTGCGGGGTTTTGTTTCCGGGGGGACCCATTTGTGGGGCGCACCGGGGGGGGAACCAAAATGAGGGGGGAACCAATTGTGCGGGGTTTTGTTTCCGGGGGGACCCATTTGTGGGGCGCACCGGGGGGGGAACCAAAATGATTTGGGGGGGGAACCAAAATGAGAATGGGGGTCCATGGGGTTAGGGTTAGGGTTAGGGTTAGATCCGTTAGGGTTAGGGGGTTAGGGTTGGGGTTTGGGGGTTAGGGTTGGGGGTTTAGGGTTGGGGGTTAGGGGGTTGGGGGATTAGGGGGTTTGGGGGTTGGGGTTGGGTACTTGGGGGGTTAGGGTTAGATCCGTTAGGGTTAGGGGGTTAGGGTTGGGGTTTGGGGGTTAGGGTTGGGGTTTTAGGGTTGGGGGTTAGGGGGTTGGGGGATTAGGGGGTTTGGGGGTTGGGGTTGGGTACTTGGGGGGTTAGGGTTAGAGTGTTAGGGTTAGATCTGTTAGGGTTGGGGGGTCGGGGTTTAGGGTTGGGGGTTTAGGGTTGGGGGGTTAGGGGTTTGGGGGGTTAGGGTTAGGGGGTTTGGGGGTTGGGGTTGGGTACTTGGGGGGTTAGGTGTTGGGGGGTTAGGGTTAGAGGATTAGGGTTAGGGTTAGATCTATTAGGGTTGGGGGGTTAGGGTTAGATCCGTTAGGGTTAGGGGGTTAGGGTTGGGGGGTTAGGGGGTTGGGGGGTTAGGGTTAGAGGGTTAGGGTTAGGGTTAGATCCGTTAGGGTTAGGGGGTTATGGTTGGGGAGTCGGGGGTTAGGGTTGGGGGGTTAGGGTTAGGCTTAGATCTGTTAGGGTTAGGGGGTTAGGGGGTTTGGGCGTTAGGGTTAGAGGGTTAGGCTTAGATCCGTTAGGGTTAGGGGGTTAGGGGGTTGGGGGGGTTAGGGTTAGAGGGTTAGGGTTAGGCTTAGATCTGTTAGGGTTAGGGGGTTAGGGGGTTTGGGCGTTAGGGTTAGACGATTAGGGTTAGATCCATTAGGGTTAGGGGGTTAGGGTTGGGGGTTTAGGGTGTGGGGTTAGGGGGTTGGGGGGTTAGGGTTAGGGGGTTTGGGGGTTGGGGTTGGGTACTTGGGGGGTTAGGATGGGGGGTTAGGGTTAGAGGATTAGCGTTAGGGTTAGATCTGTTAGGGTTGGGGGGTTAGGGTTAGATCCGTTAGGGTTAGGGGGTTAGGGTTGGGGGGTCGGGGGTTAGGGTTGGGGGGTTAGGGTTAGAGGGTTAGGGTTAGGGTTAGATCGGTTGGGGGGTCGGGGGTTAGGGTTGGGGGGTTAGGGGGTTGGGGGGTTAGGGTTAGAGGGTTAGGGTTAGGGTTAGATCCGTTAGGGTTAGGGGGTTATGGTTGGGGGGTCGGGGGTTAGGGTTGGGGGGTTAGGGTTAGGGGGTTTGGGGGTTGGGGTTGGGTACTTGTGGCCCGCGGGGCGCCCGGTGGCCCTACCGGCGTCACCAGCGGCCACCTTGGGGTCAACGGCGGCGGTTTTGGGGTCAACGGCAGCGGTTTTGGGGTTTCGGTCTGGGGGGTGCTGACATGCCCCTCCCCGCACCCCCCCAGGCATCCTGGCCCTGCAGCTGCCCCCGGGGGGGCTCGACGCCGAGTCCTACAGGTGAGAACCAGTCCCCTCCGCCCCCTAAATGCGCCCCCAACCCCCAAAATGCCCCCAGACCCCCCCCAAATTGACCCCCCCCAATTTATTCCCCCCCCTCCAGCGCTTGCCTCCACCTGGCCGAGATGCAGCATCGGGTGCGGAAGGCGCTGGCAGAGTGCGAGCGGCTGCTGCGGGCACGGGTAGGACGGGGGGGGAGACAAAATGGGGGGGGGGCACCAAGGTGGGGGGGGGTCCATGGGGCTAGGGGGGACCCCAAGGATGGGGCGCACCGGGGGGGGGAACCAAAATGAGGGGGGAACCAAGTGTGCGGGATTTTGTTTCCGGGGGGACCCATTTGTGGGGCGCACCGGGGGGGGGAACCAAAATGAGGGGGGAACCAAGTGTGCGGGGTTTTGTTTCCGGGGGGACCCATTTGTGGGGCGCACCGGGGGGGGGAACCAAAATGAGGGGGGAACCAAGTGTGCGGGGTTTTGTTTCCGGGGGGACCCCTTTGTGGGGCGCACCGGGGGGGGGAACCAAAATGAGGGGGGAACCAAGTGTGCGGGGTTTTGTTTCCGGGGGGACCCATTTGTGGGGCGCACCGGGGGGGGGGAACCAAAATGAGGGGGGAACCAAGTGTGCGGGGTTTTGTTTCCGGGGGGACCCATTTGTGGGGCGCACCGGGGGGGGAACCAAAATGAGGGGGGAACCAAGTGTGCGGGGTTTTGTTTCCGGGGGGACCCATTTGTGGGGCGCACCGGGGGGGGGGAACCAAAATGAGGGGGGAACCAAGTGTGCGGGGTTTTGTTTCCGGGGGGACCCATTTGTGGGGCGCACGGGGGGGGGGAACCAAAATGAGGGGGGAACCAAGTGTGCGGGGATTTGTTTCCGGGGGGACCCATTTGTGGGGCGCACCGGGGGGGGGAACCAAAATGAGGGGGGAACCAAGTGTGCGGGGTTTTGTTTCCGGGGGGACCCATTTGTGGGGCGCACCGGGGGGGGGAACCAAAATGAGGGGGGAACCAAGTGTGCGGGGTTTTGTTTCCGGGGGGACCCATTTGTGGGGCGCACCGGGGGGGAACCAAAATGAGGGGGGAACCAAGTGTGCGGGGTTTTGTTTCCGGGGGGACACATTTGTGGGGCGCACCGGGGGGGGGGAACCAAAATGATTTGGGGGGGGAACCAAAATGAGAATGGGGGTCCATGGGGTTAGGGTTAGGGTTAGGGTTAGATCCGTTAGGGTTAGGGGGTTAGGGTTGGGGTTTGGGGGTTAGGGTTGGGGGTTTAGGGTTGGGGGTTAGGGGGTTGGGGGTTAGGGGGTTGGGGGATTAGGGGGTTTGGGGGTTGGGGTTGGGTACTTGGGGGGTTAGGGTTAGAGTGTTAGGGTTAGATCTGTTAGGGTTGGGGGGTCGGGGTTTAGGGTTGGGGGTTTAGGGTTGGGGGTTAGGGGTTTGGGGGGTTAGGGTTAGGGGGTTTGGGGGTTAGGGTTGGGTACTTGGGGGGTTAGGTGTTGGGGGGTTAGGGTTAGAGGATTAGGGTTAGGGTTAGATCTATTAGGGTTGGGGGGTTAGGGTTAGATCCGTTAGGGTTAGGGGGTTAGGGTTGGGGGGTTAGGGGGTTGGGGGGTTAGGGTTAGAGGGTTAGGGTTAGATCCGTTAGGGTTAGGGGGTTAGGGTTGGGGGGTTAGGGTTAGAGGGTTAGGGTTAGGGTTAGATCCGTTAGGGTTAGGGGGTTATGGTTGGGGAGTCGGGGGTTAGGGTTGGGGGGTTAGGGTTAGGCTTAGATCTGTTAGGGTTAGGGGGTTAGGGGGTTTGGGCGTTAGGGTTAGAGGATTAGGGTTAGATCCGTTAGGGTTAGGGGGTTAGGGGGTTGGGGGGGTTAGGGTTAGAGGGTTAGGGTTAGGCTTAGATCTGTTAGGGTTAGGGGGTTAGGGGGTTTGGGCGTTAGGGTTAGAGGATTAGGGTTAGATCCGTTAGGGTTAGGGGGTTAGGGTTGGGGGTTTAGGGTGTGGGGTTAGGGGTTTGGGGGGTTAGGGTTAGGGGGTTTGGGGGTTGGGGTTGGGTACTTGGGGGGTTAGGATGGGGGGTTAGGGTTAGAGGATTAGGGTTAGGGTTAGATCTGTTAGGGTTGGGGGGTTAGGGTTAGATCCGTTAGGGTTAGGGGGTTAGGGTTGGGGGGTCGGGGGTTAGGGTTGGGGGGTTAGGGTTAGGGGGGTTGGGGGTTGGGGTTGGGTACTTGTGGCCCGCGGGGCGCCCGGTGGCCCTACCGGCGTCACCAGCGGCCACCTTGGGGTCAACGGCGGCGGTTTTGGGGTCAACGGCAGCGGTTTTGGGGTTTCGGTCTGGGGGGTGCTGACATGCCCCTCCCCGCACCCCCCCAGGCATCCTGGCCCTGCAGCTGCCCCCGGGGGGGCTCGACGCCGAGTCCTACAGGTGAGAACCAGTCCCCTCCGCCCCCTAAATGCGCCCCCAACCCCCAAAATGCCCCCAGACCCCCCCCAAATTGACCCCCCCCAATTTATTCCCCCCCCTCCAGCGCTTGCCTCCACCTGGCCGAGATGCAGCATCGGGTGCGGAAGGCGCTGGCAGAGTGCGAGCGGCTGCTGCGGGCACGGGTAGGACGGGGGGGGAGACAAAATGGGGGGGGGGCACCAAGGGGGGGGGGGGTCCATGGGGCTAGGGGGGACCCCAAGGATGGGGCGGGGGGGGGGGAACCAAAATGAGGCGGGAACCAAGTGTGCGGGGTGCTGTTTCCGGGGGGACACATTTGTGGGGCGCACCGGGGGGGGAACCAAAATGAGGCGGGAACCAAGTGTGTGGGGTTTTGTTTCCGGGGGGACCCATTTGTGGGGCGCACCGGGGGGGGGGGGAACCAAAATGAGGGGGGAACCAAGTGTGCGGGATTTTGTTTCCGGGGGGACCCATTTGTGGGGCGCACCGGGGGGGGGAACCAAAATGAGGGGGGAACCAAGTGTGCGGGGTTTTGTTTCCGGGGGGACCCATTTGTGGGGCGCACCGGGGGGGGGAACCAAAATGAGGGGGGAACCAAGTGTGCGGGGTTTTGTTTCCGGGGGGACCCATTTGTGGGGCGCACCGGGGGGGGAACCAAAATGAGGGGGGAACCAAGTGTGCGGGGTTTTGTTTCCGGGGGGACCCATTTGTGGGGCGCACCGGGGGGGGGGAACCAAAATGAGGGGGGAACCAAGTGTGCGGGGTTTTGTTTCCGGGGGGACCCATTTGTGGGGCGCACCGGGGGGGGAACCAAAATGAGGGGGGAACCAAGTGTGCGGGGTTTTGTTTCCGGGGGGACCCATTTGTGGGGCGCACCGGGGGGGGAACCAAAATGAGGGGGGAACCAATTGTGCGGGGTTTTGTTTCCGGGGGGACCCATTTGTGGGGCGCACCGGGGGGGGAACCAAAATGATTTGGGGGGGGAACCAAAATGAGAATGGGGGTCCATGGGGTTAGGGTTAGGGTTAGGGTTAGATCCGTTAGGGTTAGGGGGTTAGGGTTGGGGTTTGGGGGTTAGGGTTGGGGGTTTAGGGTTGGGGGTTAGGGGGTTGGGGGATTAGGGGGTTTGGGGGTTGGGGTTGGGTACTTGGGGGGTTAGGGTTAGATCCGTTAGGGTTAGGGGGTTAGGGTTGGGGTTTGGGGGTTAGGGTTGGGGGTTTAGGGTTGGGGGTTAGGGGGTTGGGGGATTAGGGGGTTTGGGGGTTGGGGTTGGGTACTTGGGGGGTTAGGGTTAGAGTGTTAGGGTTAGATCTGTTAGGGTTGGGGGGTCGGGGTTTAGGGTTGGGGGTTTAGGGTTGGGGGGTTAGGGGTTTGGGGGGTTAGGGTTAGGGGGTTTGGGGGTTGGGGTTGGGTACTTGGGGGGTTAGGTGTTGGGGGGTTAGGGTTAGAGGATTAGGGTTAGGGTTAGATCTATTAGGGTTGGGGGGTTAGGGTTAGATCCGTTAGGGTTAGGGGGTTAGGGTTGGGGGGTTAGGGGGTTGGGGGGTTAGGGTTAGAGGGTTAGGGTTAGGGTTAGATCCGTTAGGGTTAGGGGGTTATGGTTGGGGAGTCGGGGGTTAGGGTTGGGGGGTTAGGGTTAGGCTTAGATCTGTTAGGGTTAGGGGGTTAGGGGGTTTGGGCGTTAGGGTTAGAGGGTTAGGCTTAGATCCGTTAGGGTTAGGGGGTTAGGGGGTTGGGGGGGTTAGGGTTAGAGGGTTAGGGTTAGGCTTAGATCTGTTAGGGTTAGGGGGTTAGGGGGTTTGGGCGTTAGGGTTAGACGATTAGGGTTAGATCCGTTAGGGTTAGGGGGTTAGGGTTGGGGGTTTAGGGTGTGGGGTTAGGGGGTTGGGGGGTTAGGGTTAGGGGGTTTGGGGGTTGGGGTTGGGTACTTGGGGGGTTAGGATGGGGGGTTAGGGTTAGAGGATTAGCGTTAGGGTTAGATCTGTTAGGGTTGGGGGGTTAGGGTTAGATCCGTTAGGGTTAGGGGGTTAGGGTTGGGGGGTCGGGGGTTAGGGTTGGGGGGTTAGGGTTAGAGGGTTAGGGTTAGGGTTAGATCGGTTGGGGGGTCGGGGGTTAGGGTTGGGGGGTTAGGGGGTTGGGGGGTTAGGGTTAGAGGGTTAGGGTTAGGGTTAGATCCGTTAGGGTTAGGGGGTTATGGTTGGGGGGTCGGGGGTTAGGGTTGGGGGGTTAGGGTTAGGGGGTTTGGGGGTTGGGGTTGGGTACTTGTGGCCCGCGGGGCGCCCGGTGGCCCTACCGGCGTCACCAGCGGCCACCTTGGGGTCAACGGCGGCGGTTTTGGGGTCAACGGCAGCGGTTTTGGGGTTTCGGTCTGGGGGGTGCTGACATGCCCCTCCCCGCACCCCCCCAGGCATCCTGGCCCTGCAGCTGCCCCCGGGGGGGCTCGACGCCGAGTCCTACAGGTGAGAACCAGTCCCCTCCGCCCCCTAAATGCGCCCCCAACCCCCAAAATGCCCCCAGACCCCCCCCAAATTGACCCCCCCCAATTTATTCCCCCCCCTCCAGCGCTTGCCTCCACCTGGCCGAGATGCAGCATCGGGTGCGGAAGGCGCTGGCAGAGTGCGAGCGGCTGCTGCGGGCACGGGTAGGACGGGGGGGGAGACAAAATGGGGGGGGGGCACCAAGGTGGGGGGGGGTCCATGGGGCTAGGGGGGACCCCAAGGATGGGGCGGGGGGGGGGGAACCAAAATGAGGCGGGAACCAAGTGTGCGGGGTGCTGTTTCCGGGGGGACACATTTGTGGGGCGCACCGGGGGGGGACCAAAATGAGGCGGGAACCAAGTGTGCGGGGTTTTGTTTCCGGGGGGACCCATTTGTGGGGCGCACCGGGGGGGGGGAACCAAAATGAGGGGGGAACCAAGTGTGCGGGATTTTGTTTCCGGGGGGACCCATTTGTGGGGCGCACCGGGGGGGGGAACCAAAATGAGGGGGGAACCAAGTGTGCGGGGTTTTGTTTCCGGGGGGACCCATTTGTGGGGCGCACCGGGGGGGGGAACCAAAATGAGGGGGGAACCAAGTGTGCGGGGTTTTGTTTCCGGGGGGACCGATTTGTGGGGCGCACCGGGGGGGGGAACCAAAATGAGGGGGGAACCAAGTGTGCGGGGTTTTGTTTCCGGGGGGACCCATTTGTGGGGCGCACCGGGGGGGGGGGGAACCAAAATGAGGGGGGAACCAAGTGTGCGGGGTTTTGTTTCCGGGGGGACCCATTTGTGGGGCGCACGGGGGGGGGGAACCAAAATGAGGGGGGAACCAAGTGTGCGGGGTTTTGTTTCCGGGGGGACACATTTGTGGGGCGCACCGGGGGGGAACCAAAATGAGGGGGGAACCAATTGTGCGGGGTTTTGTTTCCGGGGGGACCCATTTGTGGGGCGCACCGGGGGGGGAACCAAAATGATTTGGGGGGGGAACCAAAATGAGAATGGGGGTCCATGGGGTTAGGTTTAGGGTTAGGGTTAGATCCGTTAGGGTTAGGGGGTTAGGGTTGGGGTTTGGGGGTTAGGGTTGGGGGTTTAGGGTTGGGGGTTAGGGGGTTGGGGGATTAGGGGGTTTGGGGGTTGGGGTTGGGTACTTGGGGGGTTAGGGTTAGATCCGTTAGGGTTAGGGGGTTAGGGTTGGGGTTTGGGGGTTAGGGTTGGGGGTTTAGGGTTGGGGGTTAGGGGGTTGGGGGATTAGGGGGTTTGGGGGTTGGGGTTGGGTACTTGGGGGGTTAGGGTTAGAGTGTTAGGGTTAGATCTGTTAGGGTTGGGGGGTCGGGGTTTAGGGTTGGGGGTTTAGGGTTGGGGGTTAGGGGTTTGGGGGGTTAGGGTTAGGGGGTTTGGGGGTTGGGGTTGGGTACTTGGGGGGTTAGGTGTTGGGGGGTTAGGGTTAGAGGATTAGGGTTAGGGTTAGATCTATTAGGGTTGGGGGGTTAGGGTTAGATCCGTTAGGGTTAGGGGGTTAGGGTTGGGGGGTTAGGGGGTTGGGGGGTTAGGGTTAGATGGTTAGGGTTAGGGTTAGATCCGTTAGGGTTAGGGGGTTATGGTTGGGGAGTCGGGGGTTAGGGTTGGGGGGTTAGGGTTAGGCTTAGATCTGTTAGGGTTAGGGGGTTAGGGGGTTTGGGCGTTAGGGTTAGAGGATTAGGGTTAGATCCGTTAGGGTTAGGGGGTTAGGGGGTTGGGGGGGTTAGGGTTAGAGGGTTAGGGTTAGGGTTAGATCGGTTGGGGGGTCGGGGGTTAGGGTTGGGGGGTTAGGGGGTTGGGGGGTTAGGGTTAGAGGGTTAGGGTTAGGGTTAGATCCGTTAGGGTTAGGGGGTTATGGTTGGGGGGTCGGGGGTTAGGGTTGGGGGGTTAGGGTTAGGGGGTTTGGGGGTTGGGGTTGGGTACTTGTGGCCCGCGGGGCGCCCGGTGGCCCTACCGGCGTCACCAGCGGCCACCTTGGGGTCAACGGCGGCGGTTTTGGGGTCAACGGCAGCGGTTTTGGGGTTTCGGTCTGGGGGGTGCTGACATGCCCCTCCCCGCACCCCCCCAGGCATCCTGGCCCTGCAGCTGCCCCCGGGGGGGCTCGACGCCGAGTCCTACAGGTGAGAACCAGTCCCCTCCGCCCCCTAAATGCGCCCCCAACCCCCAAAATGCCCCCAGACCCCCCCCAAATTGACCCCCCCCAATTTATTCCCCCCCCTCCAGCGCTTGCCTCCACCTGGCCGAGATGCAGCATCGGTTGCGGAAGGCGCTGGCAGGGTGCGAGCGGCTGCTGCGGGCACGGGTAGGACGGGGGGGGAGACAAAATGGGGGGGGGGCACCAAGGGGGGGGGGGGTCCATGGGGCTAGGGGGGACCCCAAGGATGGGGCGGGGGGGGGGGAACCAAAATGAGGCGGGAACCAAGTGTGCGGGGTGCTGTTTCCGGGGGGACACATTTGTGGGGCGCACCGGGGGGGGACCAAAATGAGGCGGGAACCAAGTGTGCGGGGTGCTGTTTCCGGGGGGACCCATTTGTGGGGCGCACCGGGGGGGGAACCAAAATGAGGGGGGAACCAAGTGTGCGGGGTTTTGTTTCCGGGGGGACCCATTTGTGGGGCGCACCGGGGGGGGGGAACCAAAATGAGGGGGGAACCAAGTGTGCGGGGTTTTGTTTCCGGGGGGACCGATTTGTGGGGCGCACCGGGGGGGGGAACCAAAATGAGGGGGGAACCAAGTGTGCGGGGTTTTGTTTCCAGGGGGACCCATTTGTGGGGCGCACCGGGGGGGAACCAAAATGAGGGGGGAACCAAGTGTGCGGGGTTTTGTTTCCGGGGGGACCCATTTGTGGGGCGCACCGGGGGGGGGAACCAAAATGAGGGGGGAACCAAGTGTGCGGGGTTTTGTTTCCGGGGGGACCCATTTGTGAGGCGCACCGGGGGGGGGGAACCAAAATGAGGGGGGAACCAAGTGTGCGGGGTCTTGTTTCCGGGGGGACCCATTTGTGGGGCGCCCCGGGGGGGGAACCAAAATGATTTGGGGGGGGAACCAAAATGAGAATGGGGGTCCATGGGGTTAGGGTTAGGGTTAGGGTTAGATCCGTTAGGGTTAGGGGGTTAGGGTTGGGGTTTGGGGGTTAGGGTTGGGGTTTTAGGGTTGGGGGTTAGGGGGTTGGGGGATTAGGGGGTTTGGGGGTTAGGGTTGGGGTTTTAGGGTTGGGGGTTAGGGGGTTGGGGGATTAGGGGGTTTGGGGGTTGGGGTTGGGTACTTGGGGGGTTAGGGTTAGAGTGTTAGGGTTAGATCTGTTAGGGTTGGGGGGTCGGGGTTTAGGGTTGGGGGTTTAGGGTTGGGGGGTTAGGGGTTTGGGGGGTTAGGGTTAGGGGGTTTGGGGGTTGGGGTTGGGTACTTGGGGGGTTAGGTGTTGGGGGGTTAGGGTTAGAGGATTAGGGTTAGGGTTAGATCTATTAGGGTTGGGGGGTTAGGGTTAGATCCGTTAGGGTTAGGGGGTTAGGGTTGGGGGGTTAGGGGGTTGGGGGGTTAGGGTTAGAGGGTTAGGGTTAGGGTTAGATCCGTTAGGGTTAGGGGGTTATGGTTGGGGAGTCGGGGGTTAGGGTTGGGGGGTTAGGGTTAGGCTTAGATCTGTTAGGGTTAGGGGGTTAGGGGGTTTGGGCGTTAGGGTTAGAGGGTTAGGCTTAGATCCGTTAGGGTTAGGGGGTTAGGGGGTTGGGGGGGTTAGGGTTAGAGGGTTAGGGTTAGGCTTAGATCTGTTAGGGTTAGGGGGTTAGGGGGTTTGGGCGTTAGGGTTAGAGGATTAGGGTTAGATCCGTTAGGGTTAGGGGGTTAGGGTTGGGGGTTTAGGGTGTGGGGTTAGGGGGTTGGGGGGTTAGGGTTAGGGGGTTTGGGGGTTGGGGTTGGGTACTTGGGGGGTTAGGATGGGGGGTTAGGGTTAGAGGATTAGGGTTACGGTTAGATCTGTTAGGGTTGGGGGGTTAGGGTTGGGGGGTCGGGGGTTAGGGTTGGGGGGTTAAGGTTAGGGGGGTTGGGGGTTGGGGTTGGGTACTTGTGGCCTGCGGTGCGCCCGGTGGCCCTACCGGCGTCACCAGCGGCCACCTTGGGGTCAACGGCGGCGGTTTTGGGGTCAACGGCAGCGGTTTTGGGGTTTCGGTCTGGGGGGTGCTGACATGCCCCTCCCCGCACCCCCCCAGGCATCCTGGCCCTGCAGCTGCCCCCGGGGGGGCTCGACGCCGAGTCCTACAGGTGAGAACCAGTCCCCTCCGCCCCCTAAATGCGCCCCCAACCCCCAAAATGCCCCCAGACCCCCCCCAAATTGACCCCCCCCAATTTATTCCCCCCCCTCCAGCGCTTGCCTCCACCTGGCCGAGATGCAGCATCGGGTGCGGAAGGCGCTGGCAGAGTGCGAGCGGCTGCTGCGGGCACGGGTAGGACGGGGGGGGAGACAAAATGGGGGGGGGGCACCAAGGGGGGGGGGGGTCCATGGGGCTAGGGGGGACCCCAAGGATGGGGCGGGGGGGGGGGAACCAAAATGAGGCGGGAACCAAGTGTGCGGGGTGCTGTTTCCGGGGGGACACATTTGTGGGGCGCACCGGGGGGGGAACCAAAATGAGGGGGGAACCAAGTGTGCGGGGTTTTGTTTCCGGGGGGACCCATTTGTGGGGCGCACCGGGGGGGGGAACCAAAATGAGGGGGGAACCAAGTGTGCGGGGTTTTGTTTCCGTGGGGACCCATTTGTGGGGCGCAGCGGGGGGGGGGAACCAAAATGAGGGGGGAACCAAGTGTGCGGGATTTTGTTTCCGGGGGGACCCATTTGTGGGGCGCACCGGGGGGGGGGAACCAAAATGAGGGGGGAACCAAGTGTGCGGGGTTTTGTTTCCGGGGGGACCCATTTGTGGGGCGCACCGGGGGGGGAACCAAAATGAGGGGGGAACCAAGTGTGCGGGGTTTTGTTTCCGGGGGGACCCATTTGTGGTGCGCACCGGGGGGGGGGAACCAAAATGAGGGGGGAACCAAGTGTGCGGGGTTTTGTTTCCGGGGGGACCCATTTGTGGGGCGCACCGGGGGGGGGAACCAAAATGAGGGGGGAACCAAGTGTGCGGGGTTTTGTTTCCAGGGGGACCCATTTGTGGGGCGCACCGGGGGGGGAACCAAAATGAGGGGGGAACCAAGTGTGCGGGGTTTTGTTTCCGGGGGGACCCATTTGTGGGGCGCACCGGGGGGGGGAACCAAAATGAGGGGGGAACCAAGTGTGCGGGGTTTTGTTTCCGGGGGGACACATTTGAGGGGCACACCGGGGGGGGGGAACCAAAATGAGGGGGGAACCAAGTGTGCGGGGTTTTGTTTCCGGGGGGACCCATTTGTGAGGCGCACCGGGGGGGGGGGGGAACCAAAATGAGGGGGGAACCAAGTGTGCGGGGTCTTGTTTCCGGGGGGACCCATTTGTGGGGCGCCCCGGGGGGGGAACCAAAATGATTTGGGGGGGGATCCAAAATGAGAATGGGGGTCCATGGGGTTAGGGTTAGTGTTAGGGTTAGATCCGTTAGGGTTAGGGGGTTAGGGTTGGGGTTTGGGGGTTAGGGTTGGGGTTTTAGGGTTGGGGGTTAGGGGGTTGGGGGATTAGGGGGTTTGGGGGTTGGGGTTGGGTACTTGGGGGGTTAGGGTTAGAGTGTTAGGGTTAGATCTGTTAGGGTTGGGGGGTCGGGGTTTAGGGTTGGGGGTTTAGGGTTGGGGGTTAGGGGTTTGGGGGGTTAGGGTTAGGGGGTTTGGGGGTTGGGGTTGGGTACTTGGGGGGTTAGGTGTTGGGGGGTTAGGGTTAGAGGATTAGGGTTAGGGTTAGATCTATTAGGGTTGGGGGGTTAGGGTTAGATCCGTTAGGGTTAGGGGGTTAGGGTTGGGGGGTTAGGGGGTTGGGGGGTTAGGGTTAGAGGGTTAGGGTTAGGGTTAGATCCGTTAGGGTTAGGGGGTTATGGTTGGGGAGTCGGGGGTTAGGGTTGGGGGGTTAGGGTTAGGCTTAGATCTGTTAGGGTTAGGGGGTTAGGGGGTTTGGGCGTTAGGGTTAGAGGGTTAGGCTTAGATCCGTTAGGGTTAGGGGGTTAGGGGGTTGGGGGGGTTAGGGTTAGAGGGTTAGGGTTAGGCTTAGATCTGTTAGGGTTAGGGGGTTAGGGGGTTTGGGCGTTAGGGTTAGAGGATTAGGGTTAGATCCGTTAGGGTTAGGGGGTTAGGGTTGGGGGTTTAGGGTGTGGGGTTAGGGGGTTGGGGGGTTAGGGTTAGGGGGTTTGGGGGTTGGGGTTGGGTACTTGGGGGGTTAGGATGGGGGGTTAGGGTTAGAGGATTAGGGTTAGGGTTAGATCTGTTAGGGTTGGGGGGTTAGGGTTAGATCCGTTAGGGTTAGGGGGTTAGGGTTGGGGGGTCGGGGGTTAGGGTTGGGGGCTTAGGGTTAGAGGGTTAGGGTTAGGGTTAGATCGGTTGGGGGGTCGGGGGTTAGGGTTGGGGGGTTAGGGGGTTGGGGGGTTAGGGTTAGAGGGTTAGGGTTAGGGTTAGATCCGTTAGGGTTAGGGGGTTATGGTTGGGGGGTCGGGGGTTAGGGTTGGGGGGTTAAGGTTAGGGGGGTTGGGGGTTGGGGTTGGGTACTTGTGGCCCGCGGGGCGCCCGGTGGCCCTACCGGCGTCACCAGCGGCCACCTTGGGGTCAACGGCGGCGGTTTTGGGGTCAACGGCAGCGGTTTTGGGGTTTCGGTCTGGGGGGTGCTGACATGCCCCTCCCCGCACCCCCCCAGGCATCCTGGCCCTGCAGCTGCCCCCGGGGGGGCTCGACGCCGAGTCCTACAGGTGAGAACCAGTCCCCTCCGCCCCCTAAATGCGCCCCCAACCCCCAAAATGCCCCCAGACCCCCCCCAAATTGACCCCCCCCAATTTATTCCCCCCCCTCCAGCGCTTGCCTCCACCTGGCCGAGATGCAGCATCGGGTGCGGAAGGCGCTGGCAGAGTGCGAGCGGCTGCTGCGGGCACGGGTAGGACGGGGGGGGAGACAAAATGGGGGGGGGGCACCAAGGGGGGGGGGGGTCCATGGGGCTAGGGGGGACCCCAAGGATGGGGCGGGGGGGGGGGAACCAAAATGAGGCGGGAACCAAGTGTGCGGGGTTTTGTTTCCGGGGGGACACATTTGTGGGGCGCACCGGGGGGGGAACCAAAATGAGGGGGGAACCAAGTGTGCGGGGTTTTGTTTCCGGGGGGACCCATTTGTGGGGCGCACCGGGGGGGGGGAACCAAAATGAGGGGGGAACCAAGTGTGCGGGGTTTTGTTTCCGGGGGGACCCATTTGTGGGGCGCACCGGGGGGGGGGAACCAAAATGAGGGGGGAACCAAGTGTGCGGGATTTTGTTTCCGGGGGGACCCATTTGTGGGGCGCACCGGGGGGGGAACCAAAATGAGGGGGGAACCAAGTGTGCGGGGTTTTGTTTCCGTGGGGACCCAATTGTGGGGCGCAGCGGGGGGGGGGAACCAAAATGAGGGGGGAACCAAGTGTGCGGGGTTTTGTTTCCGGGGGGACCCATTTGTGGGGCGCACCGGGGGGGGGAACCAAAATGAGGGGGGAACCAAGTGTGCGGGGTTTTGTTTCCGGGGGGACCCATTTGTGGGGCGCACCGGGGGGGGGAACCAAAATGAGGGGGGAACCAAGTGTGCGGGGTTTTGTTTCCGGGGGGACCCATTTGTGAGGCGCATCGGGGGGGGGGGGGGAACCAAAATGAGGGGGGAACCAAGTGTGCGGGGTTTTGTTTCCGGGGGGACCCATTTGTGGGGCGCACCGGGGGGGGAACCAAAATGAGGGGGGAACCAAGTGTGCGGGGATTTGTTTCCGGGGGGACCCATTTGTGGGGCGCACCGGGGGGGGGAACCAAAATGAGGGGGGAACCAAGTGTGCGGGGTTTTGTTTCCGGGGGGACCCATTTGTGGGGCGCACCGGGGGGGGAACCAAAATGAGGGGGGAACCAAGTGTGCGGGGTTTTGTTTCCGGGGGGACCCATTTGTGGGGCGCACCGGGGGGGAACCAAAATGAGGGGGGAACCAAGTGTGCGGGGTTTTGTTTCCGGGGGGACACATTTGTGGGGCGCACCGGGGGGGGGAACCAAAATGATTTGGGGGGGGAACCAAAATGAGAATGGGGGTCCATGGGGTTAGGGTTAGGGTTAGGGTTAGATCCGTTAGGGTTAGGGGGTTAGGGTTGGGGTTTGGGGGTTAGGGTTGGGGTTTTAGGGTTGGGGGTTAGGGGGTTGGGGGATTAGGGGGTTTGGGGGTTGGGGTTGGGTACTTGGGGGGTTAGGGTTAGAGTGTTAGGGTTAGATCTGTTAGGGTTGGGGGGTCGGGGTTTAGGGTTGGGGGTTTAGGGTTGGGGGTTAGGGGTTTGGGGGGTTAGGGTTAGGGGGTTTGGGGGTTGGGGTTGGGTACTTGGGGGGTTAGGTGTTGGGGGGTTAGGGTTAGAGGATTAGGGTTAGGGTTAGATCTATTAGGGTTGGGGGGTTAGGGTTAGATCCGTTAGGGTTAGGGGGTTAGGGTTGGGGGGTTAGGGGGTTGGGGGGTTAGGGTTAGAGGGTTAGGGTTAGGGTTAGATCCGTTAGGGTTAGGGGGTTATGGTTGGGGAGTCGGGGGTTAGGGTTGGGGGGTTAGGGTTAGGCTTAGATCTGTTAGGGTTAGGGGGTTAGGGGGTTTGGGCGTTAGGGTTAGAGGATTAGGGTTAGATCCGTTAGGGTTAGGGGGTTAGGGGGTTGGGGGGGTTAGGGTTAGAGGGTTAGGGTTAGGCTTAGATCTGTTAGGGTTAGGGGGTTAGGGGGTTTGGGCGTTAGGGTTAGAGGATTAGGGTTAGATCCGTTAGGGTTAGGGGGTTAGGGTTGGGGGTTTAGGGTGTGGGGTTAGGGGGTTGGGGGGTTAGGGTTAGGGGGTTTGGGGGTTGGGGTTGGGTACTTGGGGGGTTAGGATGGGGGTTAGGGTTAGAGGATTAGGGTTAGGGTTAGATCTGTTAGGGTTGGGGGGTTAGGGTTAGATCCGTTAGGGTTAGGGGGTTAGGGTTGGGGGGTCGGGGGTTAGGGTTGGGGGGTTAGGGTTAGGGGGTTTGGGGGTTGGGGTTGGGTACTTGTGGCCCGCGGGGCGCCCGGTGGCCCTACCGGCGTCACCAGCGGCTACCTTGGGGTCAACGGCGGCGGTTTTGGGGTCAACGGCAGCGGTTTTGGGGTTTCGGTCTGGGGGGTGCTGACATGCCCCTCCCCGCACCCCCCCAGGCATCCTGGCCCTGCAGCTGCCCCCGGGGGGGCTCGACGCCGAGTCCTACAGGTGAGAACCAGTCCCCTCCGCCCCCTAAATGCGCCCCCAACCCCCAAAATGCCCCCAGACCCCCCCCAAATTGACCCCCCCCAATTTATTCCCCCCCCTCCAGCGCTTGCCTCCACCTGGCCGAGATGCAGCATCGGGTGCGGAAGGCGCTGGCAGAGTGCGAGCGGCTGCTGCGGGCACGGGTAGGACGGGGGGGGAGACAAAATGGGGGGGGGGCACCAAGGGGGGGGGGGGTCCATGGGGCTAGGGGGGACCCCAAGGATGGGGCGGGGGGGGGGGAACCAAAATGAGGCGGGAACCAAGTGTGCGGGGTGCTGTTTCCGGGGGGACACATTTGTGGGGCGCACCGGGGGGGGAACCAAAATGAGGGGGGAACCAAGTGTGCGGGGTTTTGTTTCCGGGGGGACCCATTTGTGGGGCGCACCGGGGGGGGGAACCAAAATGAGGGGGGAACCAAGTGTGTGGGGTTTTGTTTCCGGGGGGACCCATTTGTGGGGCGCACCGGGGGGGGGGAACCAAAATGAGGGGGGAACCAAGTGTGCGGGATTTTGTTTCCGGGGGGACCCATTTGTGGGGCGCACCGGGGGGGGGAACCAAAATGAGGGGGGAACCAAGTGTGCGGGGTTTTGTTTCCGGGGGGACCCATTTGTGGGGCGCACCGGGGGGGGGAACCAAAATGAGGGGGGAACCAAGTGTGCGGGGTTTTGTTTCCGGGGGGACCCATTTGTGGGGCGCACCGGGGGGGGGGGAACCAAAATGAGGGGGGAACCAAGTGTGCGGGGTTTTGTTTCCGGGGGGACCCATTTGTGGGGCGCACCGGGGGGGGGAACCAAAATGAGGGGGGAACCAAGTGTGCGGGGTTTTGTTTCCGGGGGGACCCATTTGTGAGGCGCACCGGGGGGGGGGGGAACCAAAATGAGGGGGGAACCAAGTGTGCGGGGTTTTGTTTCCGGGGGGACCCATTTGTGGGGCGCACCGGGGGGGGAACCAAAATGAGGGGGGAACCAAGTGTGCGGGGATTTGTTTCCGGGGGGACCCATTTGTGGGGCGCACCGGGGGGGGGAACCAAAATGAGGGGGGAACCAAGTGTGCGGGGTTTTGTTTCCGGGGGGACCCATTTGTGGGGCGCACCGGGGGGGGAACCAAAATGAGGGGGGAACCAAGTGTGCGGGGTTTTGTTTCCGGGGGGACCCATTTGTGGGGCGCACCGGGGGGGAACCAAAATGAGGGGGGAACCAAGTGTGCGGGGTTTTGTTTCCGGGGGGACACATTTGTGGGGCGCACCGGGGGGGGAACCAAAATGATTTGGGGGGGGAACCAAAATGAGAATGGGGGTCCATGGGGTTAGGGTTAGGGTTAGGGTTAGATCCGTTAGGGTTAGGGGGTTAGGGTTGGGGTTTGGGGGTTAGGGTTGGGGGTTTAGGGTTGGGGGTTAGGGGGTTGGGGGTTAGGGGGTTGGGGGATTAGGGGGTTTGGGGGTTGGGGTTGGGTACTTGGGGGGTTAGGGTTAGAGTGTTAGGGTTAGATCTGTTAGGGTTGGGGGGTCGGGGTTTAGGGTTGGGGGTTTAGGGTTGGGGGTTAGGGGTTTGGGGGGTTAGGGTTAGGGGGTTTGGGGGTTGGGGTTGGGTACTTGGGGGGTTAGGTGTTGGGGGGTTAGGGTTAGAGGATTAGGGTTAGGGTTAGATCTATTAGGGTTGGGGGGTTAGGGTTAGATCCGTTAGGGTTAGGGGGTTAGGGTTGGGGGGTTAGGGGGTTGGGGGGTTAGGGTTAGAGGGTTAGGGTTAGATCCATTAGGGTTAGGGGGTTAGGGTTGGGGGGTTAGGGTTAGGGTTAGATCCGTTAGGGTTAGGGGGTTATGGTTGGGGAGTCGGGGGTTAGGGTTGGGGGGTTAGGGTTAGGCTTAGATCTGTTAGGGTTAGGGGGTTAGGGGGTTTGGGCGTTAGGGTTAGAGGATTAGGGTTAGATCCGTTAGGGTTAGGGGGTTAGGGGGTTGGGGGGGTTAGGGTTAGAGGGTTAGGGTTAGGCTTAGATCTGTTAGGGTTAGGGGGTTAGGGGGTTTGGGCGTTAGGGTTAGAGGATTAGGGTTAGATCCGTTAGGGTTAGGGGGTTAGGGTTGGGGGTTTAGGGTGTGGGGTTAGGGGTTTGGGGGGTTAGGGTTAGGGGGTTTGGGGGTTGGGGTTGGGTACTTGGGGGGTTAGGATGGGGGTTAGGGTTAGAGGATTAGGGTTAGGGTTAGATCTGTTAGGGTTGGGGGGTTAGGGTTAGATCCGTTAGGGTTAGGGGGTTAGGGTTGGGGGGTCGGGGGTTAGGGTTGGGGGGTTAGGGTTAGGGGGTTTGGGGGTTGGGGTTGGGTACTTGTGGCCCGCGGGGCGCCCGGTGGCCCTACCGGCGTCACCAGCGGCCACCTTGGGGTCAACGGCGGCGGTTTTGGGGTCAACGGCAGCGGTTTTGGGGTTTCGGTCTGGGGGGTGCTGACATGCCCCTCCCCGCACCCCCCCAGGCATCCTGGCCCTGCAGCTGCCCCCGGGGGGGCTCGACGCCGAGTCCTACAGGTGAGAACCAGTCCCCTCCGCCCCCTAAATGCGCCCCCAACCCCCAAAATGCCCCCAGACCCCCCCCAAATTGACCCCCCCCAATTTATTCCCCCCCCTCCAGCGCTTGCCTCCACCTGGCCGAGATGCAGCATCGGGTGCGGAAGGCGCTGGCAGAGTGCGAGCGGCTGCTGCGGGCACGGGTAGGACGGGGGGGGAGACAAAATGGGGGGGGGGCACCAAGGGGGGGGGGGGTCCATGGGGCTAGGGGGGACCCCAAGGATGGGGCGGGGGGGGGGGAACCAAAATGAGGCGGGAACCAAGTGTGCGGGGTGCTGTTTCCGGGGGGAACACATTTGTGGGGCGCACCGGGGGGGGACCAAAATGAGGCGGGAACCAAGTGTGCGGGGTTTTGTTTCCGGGGGGACCCATTTGTGGGGCGCACCGGGGGGGGGAACCAAAATGAGGGGGGAACCAAGTGTGCGGGATTTTGTTTCCGGGGGGACCCATTTGTGGGGCGCACCGGGGGGGGGGACCAAAATGAGGGGGGAACCAAGTGTGCGGGGTTTTGTTTCCGGGGGGACCCATTTGTGGGGCGCACCGGGGGGGGGAACCAAAATGAGGGGGGAACCAAGTGTGCGGGGTTTTGTTTCCGGGGGGACCCATTTGTGGGGCGCACCGGGGGGGGGAACCAAAATGAGGGGGGAACCAAGTGTGCGGGGTTTTGTTTCCGGGGGGACCCATTTGTGGGGCGCACCGGGGGGGGGGGAACCAAAATGAGGGGGGAACCAAGTGTGCGGGGTTTTGTTTCCGGGGGGACCCATTTGTGGGGCGCACCGGGGGGGGAACCAAAATGAGGGGGGAACCAAGTGTGCGGGGTTTTGTTTCCGGGGGGACCGATTTGTGGGGCGCACCGGGGGGGGAACCAAAATGAGGGGGGAACCAATTGTGCGGGGTTTTGTTTCCGGGGGGACCCATTTGTGGGGCGCACCGGGGGGGGAACCAAAATGATTTGGGGGGGGAACCAAAATGAGAATGGGGGTCCATGGGGTTAGGGTTAGGGTTAGGGTTAGATCCGTTAGGGTTAGGGGGTTAGGGTTGGGGTTTGGGGGTTAGGGTTGGGGGTTTAGGGTTGGGGGTTAGGGGGTTGGGGGATTAGGGGGTTTGGGGGTTGGGGTTGGGTACTTGGGGGGTTAGGGTTAGATCCGTTAGGGTTAGGGGGTTAGGGTTGGGGTTTGGGGGTTAGGGTTGGGGGTTTAGGGTTGGGGGTTAGGGGGTTGGGGGATTAGGGGGTTTGGGGGTTGGGGTTGGGTACTTGGGGGGTTAGGGTTAGAGTGTTAGGGTTAGATCTGTTAGGGTTGGGGGGTCGGGGTTTAGGGTTGGGGGTTTAGGGTTGGGGGTTAGGGGTTTGGGGGGTTAGGGTTAGGGGGTTTGGGGGTTGGGGTTGGGTACTTGGGGGGTTAGGTGTTGGGGGGTTAGGGTTAGAGGATTAGGGTTAGGGTTAGATCTATTAGGGTTGGGGGGTTAGGGTTAGATCCGTTAGGGTTAGGGGGTTAGGGTTGGGGGGTTAGGGGGTTGGGGGGTTAGGGTTAGATGGTTAGGGTTAGGGTTAGATCCGTTAGGGTTAGGGGGTTATGGTTGGGGAGTCGGGGGTTAGGGTTGGGGGGTTAGGGTTAGGCTTAGATCTGTTAGGGTTAGGGGGTTAGGGGGTTTGGGCGTTAGGGTTAGAGGATTAGGGTTAGATCCGTTAGGGTTAGGGGGTTAGGGGGTTGGGGGGGTTAGGGTTAGAGGGTTAGGGTTAGGCTTAGATCTGTTAGGGTTAGGGGGTTAGGGGGTTTGGGCGTTAGGGTTAGAGGATTAGGGTTAGATCCGTTAGGGTTAGGGGGTTAGGGTTGGGGGTTTAGGGTGTGGGGTTAGGGGGTTGGGGGGTTAGGGTTAGGGGGTTTGGGGGTTGGGGTTGGGTACTTGGGGGGTTAGGATGGGGGGTTAGGGTTAGAGGATTAGGGTTAGGGTTAGATCTGTTAGGGTTGGGGGGTTAGGGTTAGATCCGTTAGGGTTAGGGGGTTAGGGTTGGGGGGTCGGGGGTTAGGGTTGGGGGGTTAGGGTTAGAGGGTTAGGGTTAGGGTTAGATCGGTTGGGGGGTCGGGGGTTAGGGTTGGGGGGTTAGGGGGTTGGGGGGTTAGGGTTAGAGGGTTAGGGTTAGGGTTAGATCCGTTAGGGTTAGGGGGTTATGGTTGGGGGGTCGGGGGTTAGGGTTGGGGGGTTAGGGTTAGGGGGTTTGGGGGTTGGGGTTGGGTACTTGTGGCCCGCGGGGCGCCCGGTGGCCCTACCGGCGTCACCAGCGGCCACCTTGTGGTCAACGGCGGCGGTTTTGGGGTCAACGGCAGCGGTTTTGGGGTTTCGGTCTGGGGGGTGCTGACATGCCCCTCCCCGCACCCCCCCAGGCATCCTGGCCCTGCAGCTGCCCCCGGGGGGGCTCGACGCCGAGTCCTACAGGTGAGAACCAGTCCCCTCCGCCCCCTAAATGCGCCCCCAACCCCCAAAATGCCCCCAGACCCCCCCCAAATTGACCCCCCCCAATTTATTCCCCCCCCTCCAGCGCTTGCCTCCACCTGGCCGAGATGCAGCATCGGTTGCGGAAGGCGCTGGCATGGTGCGAGCGGCTGCTGCGGGCACGGGTAGGACGGGGGGGGAGACAAAATGGGGGGGGGGCACCAAGGGGGGGGGGGGTCCATGGGGCTAGGGGGGACCCCAAGGATGGGGCGGGGGGGAGGGAACCAAAATGAGGCGGGAACCAAGTGTGCGGGGTGCTGTTTCCGGGGGGACCCATTTGTGGGGCGCACCGGGGGGGGGAACCAAAATGAGGGGGGAACCAAGTGTGCGGGGTTTTTTTTCCGGGGGGACCCATTTGTGGGGCGCACCGGGGGGGGGAACCAAAATGAGGGGGGAACCAAGTGTGCGGGGTTTTGTTTCCGGGGGGACCCATTTGTGGGGCGCACCGGGGGGGGGGAACCAAAATGAGGGGGGAACCAAGTGTGCGGGGTTTTGTTTCCGGGGGGACCCATTTGTGGGGCGCACCGGGGGGGGGAACCAAAATGAGGGGGGAACCAAGTGTGCGGGGTTTTGTTTCCGGGGGGACCCATTTGTGAGGCGCACCGGGGGGGGGGGAACCAAAATGAGGGGGGAACCAAGTGTGCGGGGTCTTGTTTCCGGGGGGACCCATTTGTGGGGCGCACCGGGGGGGGAACCAAAATTATTTGGGGGGGGAACCAAAATGAGAATGGGGGTCCATGGGGTTAGGGTTAGGGTTAGGGTTAGATCCGTTAGGGTTAGGGGGTTAGGGTTGGGGTTTGGGGGTTAGGGTTGGGGTTTTAGGGTTGGGGGTTAGGGGGTTGGGGGATTAGGGGGTTTGGGGGTTGGGGTTGGGTACTTGGGGGGTTAGGGTTAGAGTGTTAGGGTTAGATCTGTTAGGGTTGGGGGGTCGGGGTTTAGGGTTGGGGGTTTAGGGTTGGGGGGTTAGGGGTTTGGGGGGTTAGGGTTAGGGGGTTTGGGGGTTGGGGTTGGGTACTTGGGGGGTTAGGTGTTGGGGGGTTAGGGTTAGAGGATTAGGGTTAGGGTTAGATCTATTAGGGTTGGGGGGTTAGGGTTAGATCCGTTAGGGTTAGGGGGTTAGGGTTGGGGGGTTAGGGGGTTGGGGGGTTAGGGTTAGAGGGTTAGGGTTAGGGTTAGATCTGTTAGGGTTAGGGGGTTATGGTTGGGGAGTCGGGGGTTAGGGTTGGGGGGTTAGGGTTAGGCTTAGATCTGTTAGGGTTAGGGGGTTAGGGGGTTTGGGCGTTAGGGTTAGAGGGTTAGGCTTAGATCCGTTAGGGTTAGGGGGTTAGGGGGTTGGGGGGGTTAGGGTTAGAGGGTTAGGGTTAGGCTTAGATCTGTTAGGGTTAGGGGGTTAGGGGGTTTGGGCGTTAGGGTTAGAGGATTAGGGTTAGATCCGTTAGGGTTAGGGGGTTAGGGTTGGGGGTTTAGGGTGTGGGGTTAGGGGGTTGGGGGGTTAGGGTTAGGGGGTTTGGGGGTTGGGGTTGGGTACTTGGGGGGTTAGGATGGGGGGTTAGGGTTAGAGGATTAGGGTTAGGGTTAGATCTGTTAGGGTTGGGGGGTTAGGGTTAGATCCGTTAGGGTTAGGGGGTTAGGGTTGGGGGGTCGGGGGTTAGGGTTGGGGGCTTAGGGTTAGAGGGTTAGGGTTAGGGTTAGATCGGTTGGGGGGTCGGGGGTTAGGGTTGGGGGGTTAGGGGGTTGGGGGGTTAGGGTTAGAGGGTTAGGGTTAGGGTTAGATCCGTTAGGGTTAGGGGGTTATGGTTGGGGGGTCGGGGGTTAGGGTTGGGGGGTTAAGGTTAGGGGGGTTGGGGGTTGGGGTTGGGTACTTGTGGCCCGCGGGGCGCCCGGTGGCCCTACCGGCGTCACCAGCGGCCACCTTGGGGTCAACGGCGGCGGTTTTGGGGTCAACGGCAGCGGTTTTGGGGTTTCGGTCTGGGGGGTGCTGACATGCCCCTCCCCGCACCCCCCCAGGCATCCTGGCCCTGCAGCTGCCCCCGGGGGGGCTCGACGCCGAGTCCTACAGGTGAGAACCAGTCCCCTCCGCCCCCTAAATGCGCCCCCAACCCCCAAAATGCCCCCAGACCCCCCCCAAATTGACCCCCCCCAATTTATTCCCCCCCCTCCAGCGCTTGCCTCCACCTGGCCGAGATGCAGCATCGGGTGCGGAAGGCGCTGGCAGAGTGCGAGCGGCTGCTGCGGGCACGGGTAGGACGGGGGGGGAGACAAAATGGGGGGGGGGCACCAAGGGGGGGGGGGGTCCATGGGGCTAGGGGGGACCCCAAGGATGGGGCGGGGGGGGGGGAACCAAAATGAGGCGGGAACCAAGTGTGCGGGGTGCTGTTTCCGGGGGGACACATTTGTGGGGCGCACCGGGGGGGGAACCAAAATGAGGGGGGAACCAAGTGTGCGGGGTTTTGTTTCCGGGGGGACCCATTTGTGGGGCGCACCGGGGGGGGAACCAAAATGAGGGGGGAACCAAGTGTGCGGGGTTTTGTTTCCGGGGGGACCCATTTGTGGGGCGCACCGGGGGGGGGGAACCAAAATGAGGGGGGAACCAAGTGTGCGGGATTTTGTTTCCGGGGGGACCCATTTGTGGGGCGCACCGGGGGGGGGAACCAAAATGAGGGGGGAACCAAGTGTGCGGGGTTTTGTTTCCGGGGGGACCCATTTGTGGGGCGCACCGGGGGGGGGGAACCAAAATGAGGGGGGAACCAAGTGTGCGGGGTTTTGTTTCCGGGGGGACCCATTTGTGGGGCGCACCGGGGGGGGGGAACCAAAATGAGGGGGGAACCAAGTGTGCGGGGTTTTGTTTCCGGGGGGACCCATTTGTGGGGCGCACCGGGGGGGGGAACCAAAATGAGGGGGGAACCAAGTGTGCGGGGTTTTGTTTCCGGGGGGACCCATTTGTGAGGCGCATCGGGGGGGGGGGGGAACCAAAATGAGGGGGGAACCAAGTGTGCGGGGTTTTGTTTCCGGGGGGACCCATTTGTGGGGCGCACCGGGGGGGGAACCAAAATGAGGGGGGAACCAAGTGTGCGGGGATTTGTTTCCGGGGGGACCCATTTGTGGGGCGCACCGGGGGGGGGAACCAAAATGAGGGGGGAACCAAGTGTGCGGGGTTTTGTTTCCGGGGGGACCCATTTGTGGGGCGCACCGGGGGGGGAACCAAAATGAGGGGGGAACCAAGTGTGCGGGGTTTTGTTTCCGGGGGGACCCATTTGTGGGGCGCACCGGGGGGGAACCAAAATGAGGGGGGAACCAAGTGTGCGGGGTTTTGTTTCCGGGGGGACACATTTGTGGGGCGCACCGGGGGGGGGAACCAAAATGATTTGGGGGGGGAACCAAAATGAGAATGGGGGTCCATGGGGTTAGGGTTAGGGTTAGGGTTAGATCCGTTAGGGTTAGGGGGTTAGGGTTGGGGTTTGGGGGTTAGGGTTGGGGTTTTAGGGTTGGGGGTTAGGGGGTTGGGGGATTAGGGGGTTTGGGGGTTGGGGTTGGGTACTTGGGGGGTTAGGGTTAGAGTGTTAGGGTTAGATCTGTTAGGGTTGGGGGGTCGGGGTTTAGGGTTGGGGGTTTAGGGTTGGGGGTTAGGGGTTTGGGGGGTTAGGGTTAGGGGGTTTGGGGGTTGGGGTTGGGTACTTGGGGGGTTAGGTGTTAGGGTTAGGGTTAGGGTTAGGGTTAGGGTTAGGGTTAGGGTTAGGGTTAGGGTTAGGGTTAGGGTTAGGGTTAGGGTTAGGGTTAGGGTTAGGGTTAGGGTTAGGGTTAGGGTTAGGGTTAGGGTTAGGGTTAGGGTTAGGGTTAGGGTTAGGGTTAGGGTTAGGGTTAGGGTTAGGGTTAGGGTTAGGGTTAGGGTTAGGGTTAGGGTTAGGGTTAGGGTTAGGGTTAGGGTTAGGGTTAGGGTTAGGGTTAGGGTTAGGGTTAGGGTTAGGGTTAGGGTTAGGGTTAGGGTTAGGGTTAGGGTTAGGGTTAGGGTTAGGGTTAGGGTTAGGGTTAGGGTTAGGGTTAGGGTTAGGGTTAGGGTTAGGGTTAGGGTTAGGGTTAGGGTTAGGGTTAGGGTTAGGGTTAGGGTTAGGGTTAGGGTTAGGGTTAGGGTTAGGGTTAGGGTTAGGGTTAGGGTTAGGGTTAGGGTTAGGGTTAGGGTTAGGGTTAGGGTTAGGGTTAGGGTTAGGGTTAGGGTTAGGGTTAGGGTTAGGGTTAGGGTTAGGGTTAGGGTTAGGGTTAGGGTTAGGGTTAGGGTTAGGGTTAGGGTTAGGGTTAGGGTTAGGGTTAGGGTTAGGGTTAGGGTTAGGGTTAGGGTTAGGGTTAGGGTTAGGGTTAGGGTTAGGGTTAGGGTTAGGGTTAGGGTTAGGGTTAGGGTTAGGGTTAGGGTTAGGGTTAGGGTTAGGGTTAGGGTTAGGGTTAGGGTTAGGGTTAGGGTTAGGGTTAGGGTTAGGGTTAGGGTTAGGGTTAGGGTTAGGGTTAGGGTTAGGGTTAGGGTTAGGGTTAGGGTTAGGGTTAGGGTTAGGGTTAGGGTTAGGGTTAGGGTTAGGGTTAGGGTTAGGGTTAGGGTTAGGGTTAGGGTTAGGGTTAGGGTTAGGGTTAGGGTTAGGGTTAGGGTTAGGGTTAGGGTTAGGGTTAGGGTTAGGGTTAGGGTTAGGGTTAGGGTTAGGGTTAGGGTTAGGGTTAGGGTTAGGGTTAGGGTTAGGGTTAGGGTTAGGGTTAGGGTTAGGGTTAGGGTTAGGGTTAGGGTTAGGGTTAGGGTTAGGGTTAGGGTTAGGGTTAGGGTTAGGGTTAGGGTTAGGGTTAGGGTTAGGGTTAGGGTTAGGGTTAGGGTTAGGGTTAGGGTTAGGGTTAGGGTTAGGGTTAGGGTTAGGGTTAGGGTTAGGGTTAGGGTTAGGGTTAGGGTTAGGGTTAGGGTTAGGGTTAGGGTTAGGGTTAGGGTTAGGGTTAGGGTTAGGGTTAGGGTTAGGGTTAGGGTTAGGGTTAGGGTTAGGGTTAGGGTTAGGGTTAGGGTTAGGGTTAGGGTTAGGGTTAGGGTTAGGGTTAGGGTTAGGGTTAGGGTTAGGGTTAGGGTTAGGGTTAGGGTTAGGGTTAGGGTTAGGGTTAGGGTTAGGGTTAGGGTTAGGGTTAGGGTTAGGGTTAGGGTTAGGGTTAGGGTTAGGGTTAGGGTTAGGGTTAGGGTTAGGGTTAGGGTTAGGGTTAGGGTTAGGGTTAGGGTTAGGGTTAGGGTTAGGGTTAGGGTTAGGGTTAGGGTTAGGGTTAGGGTTAGGGTTAGGGTTAGGGTTAGGGTTAGGGTTAGGGTTAGGGTTAGGGTTAGGGTTAGGGTTAGGGTTAGGGTTAGGGTTAGGGTTAGGGTTAGGGTTAGGGTTAGGGTTAGGGTTAGGGTTAGGGTTAGGGTTAGGGTTAGGGTTAGGGTTAGGGTTAGGGTTAGGGTTAGGGTTAGGGTTAGGGTTAGGGTTAGGGTTAGGGTTAGGGTTAGGGTTAGGGTTAGGGTTAGGGTTAGGGTTAGGGTTAGGGTTAGGGTTAGGGTTAGGGTTAGGGTTAGGGTTAGGGTTAGGGTTAGGGTTAGGGTTAGGGTTAGGGTTAGGGTTAGGGTTAGGGTTAGGGTTAGGGTTAGGGTTAGGGTTAGGGTTAGGGTTAGGGTTAGGGTTAGGGTTAGGGTTAGGGTTAGGGTTAGGGTTAGGGTTAGGGTTAGGGTTAGGGTTAGGGTTAGGGTTAGGGTTAGGGTTAGGGTTAGGGTTAGGGTTAGGGTTAGGGTTAGGGTTAGGGTTAGGGTTAGGGTTAGGGTTAGGGTTAGGGTTAGGGTTAGGGTTAGGGTTAGGGTTAGGGTTAGGGTTAGGGTTAGGGTTAGGGTTAGGGTTAGGGTTAGGGTTAGGGTTAGGGTTAGGGTTAGGGTTAGGGTTAGGGTTAGGGTTAGGGTTAGGGTTAGGGTTAGGGTTAGGGTTAGGGTTAGGGTTAGGGTTAGGGTTAGGGTTAGGGTTAGGGTTAGGGTTAGGGTTAGGGTTAGGGTTAGGGTTAGGGTTAGGGTTAGGGTTAGGGTTAGGGTTAGGGTTAGGGTTAGGGTTAGGGTTAGGGTTAGGGTTAGGGTTAGGGTTAGGGTTAGGGTTAGGGTTAGGGTTAGGGTTAGGGTTAGGGTTAGGGTTAGGGTTAGGGTTAGGGTTAGGGTTAGGGTTAGGGTTAGGGTTAGGGTTAGGGTTAGGGTTAGGGTTAGGGTTAGGGTTAGGGTTAGGGTTAGGGTTAGGGTTAGGGTTAGGGTTAGGGTTAGGGTTAGGGTTAGGGTTAGGGTTAGGGTTAGGGTTAGGGTTAGGGTTAGGGTTAGGGTTAGGGTTAGGGTTAGGGTTAGGGTTAGGGTTAGGGTTAGGGTTAGGGTTAGGGTTAGGGTTAGGGTTAGGGTTAGGGTTAGGGTTAGGGTTAGGGTTAGGGTTAGGGTTAGGGTTAGGGTTAGGGTTAGGGTTAGGGTTAGGGTTAGGGTTAGGGTTAGGGTTAGGGTTAGGGTTAGGGTTAGGGTTAGGGTTAGGGTTAGGGTTAGGGTTAGGGTTAGGGTTAGGGTTAGGGTTAGGGTTAGGGTTAGGGTTAGGGTTAGGGTTAGGGTTAGGGTTAGGGTTAGGGTTAGGGTTAGGGTTAGGGTTAGGGTTAGGGTTAGGGTTAGGGTTAGGGTTAGGGTTAGGGTTAGGGTTAGGGTTAGGGTTAGGGTTAGGGTTAGGGTTAGGGTTAGGGTTAGGGTTAGGGTTAGGGTTAGGGTTAGGGTTAGGGTTAGGGTTAGGGTTAGGGTTAGGGTTAGGGTTAGGGTTAGGGTTAGGGTTAGGGTTAGGGTTAGGGTTAGGGTTAGGGTTAGGGTTAGGGTTAGGGTTAGGGTTAGGGTTAGGGTTAGGGTTAGGGTTAGGGTTAGGGTTAGGGTTAGGGTTAGGGTTAGGGTTAGGGTTAGGGTTAGGGTTAGGGTTAGGGTTAGGGTTAGGGTTAGGGTTAGGGTTAGGGTTAGGGTTAGGGTTAGGGTTAGGGTTAGGGTTAGGGTTAGGGTTAGGGTTAGGGTTAGGGTTAGGGTTAGGGTTAGGGTTAGGGTTAGGGTTAGGGTTAGGGTTAGGGTTAGGGTTAGGGTTAGGGTTAGGGTTAGGGTTAGGGTTAGGGTTAGGGTTAGGGTTAGGGTTAGGGTTAGGGTTAGGGTTAGGGTTAGGGTTAGGGTTAGGGTTAGGGTTAGGGTTAGGGTTAGGGTTAGGGTTAGGGTTAGGGTTAGGGTTAGGGTTAGGGTTAGGGTTAGGGTTAGGGTTAGGGTTAGGGTTAGGGTTAGGGTTAGGGTTAGGGTTAGGGTTAGGGTTAGGGTTAGGGTTAGGGTTAGGGTTAGGGTTAGGGTTAGGGTTAGGGTTAGGGTTAGGGTTAGGGTTAGGGTTAGGGTTAGGGTTAGGGTTAGGGTTAGGGTTAGGGTTAGGGTTAGGGTTAGGGTTAGGGTTAGGGTAGGGTTAGGGTTAGGGTTAGGGTTAGGGTTAGGGTTAGGGTTAGGGTTAGGGGTTAGGGTTAGGGTTAGGGTTAGGGGTTAGGGTTAGGGTTAGGGTTAGGGTTAGGGTTAGGGTTAGGGTTAGGGTTAGGGTTAGGGTTAGGGTTAGGGTTAGGGTTAGGGTTAGGGTTAGGGTTAGGGTTAGGGTTAGGTTAGGGTAGGGTTAGGGTTGGGTAGGGTAGGGTTAGGGTAGGGTTAGGGTTAGGGTTAGGGTTAGGG